>NW_020956325.1:277768-378873 GCF_003031625.1 Empidonax traillii | reverse complement strand
AAAAAAAAAAAAAAAAAAAAAAAAAAAAAAAAAAAAAGGGGACTTCTGGCTTTTTCCACAGTATTAGATCTATCATATCAGAGTACTTTATTGAATATTTTATTGACCGTCTGCTTGCCCTATGCTAACCTGCCTGACATCCGAAGTTTCTCTCTCCCTGGAGATGCCACGTCAGTTCCCATCAAGCAGCTGAGCGTGAATCTTCCCCTCGTGTTTGCTGTGGAGGAGCTGCAGCCCAGCAGGAGGACCCTGGGCCCTGCTGCATCACGGGGGGGTGTCCAGCCCTGGCTGGGGGTGGATTTAAGGTGGTCTGGGCGAGGCTCTGCCCCCCCTGGGCCTTTCCATCAGCATTTCGGGTGGTTCTGCCCCGCTCAAATGTAAAGGTATCGAAGGGGAAAATTTCTTCCCCTGGCAAGTTAATTAGTTGACTTCTCATAGAAGGAAGGAAGGCTTAAAGGGAAGAGGGAAGCGCATCATCTGCTCGAATCAGGCAGGGCCACGGGGTTGAGGTACCGAGCTGCTGCAGTTGCAAGGGCGTTTTAATTGTCTCCCTTCGTTTTCCAAAATTTCATAGCTGTTATTAATGTTTAATTTTGCTTTCTGTGCGGCTTCCTTTTTTCAGTTGGATGATGTTTAAATTCTGTATTTTCTTTCTTCCTAGAAAAACAGGAAAAAACCCCACGTGTTTTGTCACTGTAGGGTTTTATGGCCAAATAAACACTTCCCTTGCAGAGTCTGCTGGGCATCAGTTTGAGAGCTCTGCTACCCTCTCAATAATGTGGCCATAGTTTTTTTTTGCTGTGCTGTGTGACATTTGCTAAATATTTTTAAGTTGAGGGAGGTATAAATCTTTCATCATTCCTTAGCTGACATGGTTGAAATAATGGACAGTGTCATTACGGGCTCTCCTTCGTATGCAATGATTGTTTGACAGACATTGTGGCGTCTCTGAGTGAGCATCCAGGGGAAGGGGAAAACAGGATTTTCCTCAAAGCCATAAAATATTTCAGGCCACCTTTCATGGTGTGTTGTTTTAAAATTCTTTTTTCAACAGAACCTGAAAATATTTAGAAAATTTGCTTTCCTTTGAGGAATAAGAATTCACACAACAGGACGACTCTACCTGAGCTCTGCCTGTTCTTAGAAAGCTCTCAGGGAAATAAGCAGAGCTGGAAGGACAGACTGTTGTGTTGAGTTTCTGAGTGTGTTTTCAATTGTGGTGGAGTTGAAGAGGTGAACAGAGTTGGTTCAGATGATATCGCTGCGGCTGCACCGTCCGACAGATCCGTGTTGGCAGCAGCTCCAACACAAAATGCAATAAGAAAGGGAGGAAATCTGATTTTTTTTTTTTTTATTGTGGTTATGGAAATCTGTGGAGAAGGGGGTCCGTGGGGCACAGGCCCTGGGACATGTGTGGGTTAGCCAGATCTAGCATTTTGGTGCCTTTCCTTCCCAACTTGGTGTCAGATGTTGTAAGTTAATTTATTTTCCCATTAGTTCTTGCTAATGATAATAAAACTTCTTTTAAAAGCTTTCCTAATTAATGATCTTCTTGCTCCCAAACAAAAACTATATTGTCTGTGAGAAGTGCCTGAGTGTTTTAAAAACAACGGGCTGTTGGTAGGTTTTATTGCCTCATGAATTTAGGGTCAACACACCTATTATTTGCCGGAGTTAATTTGTGCTGGGTTATTGACCGTCAGGTTGTTGGGGATATCTGACTCTTGTGAAAGTTACACTCATCTCAAATGGTTGTAATTTTATTCCTCCTGCTCTGGTGCCACAATATTTAGCTAATAAAAGAAGGGGGAACAGTTGTACAAAGGCAGGTATTTAACTGAGAGCAGGGGAGTAAAGACTGTTCGTTGCTCTTGATACTCCTTCTTTCTAACTCTGAATGGTTTTAGCTTTCCTTGAGATAAAGGAGAGGGGGAAAAGACAACTTTGTAAAAGTAAGAATGTACAAGATACTTAGGATTTGTAGAAGCACCCAGTTAGGCTTTTAGGATCCAAATCAGCGCCAGTAAGTCTTGACCTGTAATGTGGGAGTTGGAAAATACCCGTTTATTCTGCAGGATGTACTGGGACATCGTGTGTTTCCCTATAGGAAATTCAGAGGAGTGGTGAGCTCGATCCTGTTGCCCCCAGTATTTCCCTGATCAGGTTTTTTTTTATATGCCCAAATATAATAAAATTATTATTATTGTTATTACTAGTACTACTTTGGGTGAAAGTAATGCATTTCTAGCAGTACCTTCTACTTCATTCTGGGCTGGCAGAAACAATTAAAAGCTATTCCTAAGCATCTCTGCAGGTCCAGGGAGCGCCTGGCAGAAGTTTGTTCTGAGACATTTAGCAGCACAATTCCTTCCTATTCAAAAGCAGGATACTGTGACCCCCAAAGCCAGATCTGAGCAATGCCAGTCTAACTCTTTGCCTCGTTCCCAGCGAGCTCTGGCTTTTGGCCCTCTGCAGTGGATATTTATTGAGTGAAAAGGGGGGAAGCACCTGGTTTAACACACATCCAGGACTTTCCCTGCCTGCCACAGCCATCCCGAGGAGGAACTAAAGCATCCCTGATTCTCGTGCGTTGAGCCGGAGGTGCACGCGATCTCTGTCGTAGCTGCTTTATAAATAACCACCCCAATCCTCCCTGAATTATTTTTACTACTTTTTAGTGGGTGTATAGCTTTTAAAACTGGAAAACCGAAAGCTGGCTCTGTTCATTTTCTCATGAAATTGTGGCCAGAGCAGTAAATTCATAACTAAGCGCTTACTCATTGGCTACTCTATTATAAATAACTCTTCACCTTGGCCCTGTTTCTCCAACCATTATTCACTGTGAGTAGTCCTTACTCATGAGCACAGAGTAGCAGAGAAGTAGATGATTCTACTGTCATTACTCACAGTTTTAGTACCCTGGCACATCAGGAGGTCTATTTTCTAACAAGGCACTGCTCTCCTCAAGAAGGGGCAAATTTTCCTGCCTGGTAGGACTAAACTTGCAAAAACTACCCCAGAGAATTGCCACTGAAAATCAGTCGAAAATCAGTCAAAAATCAAAGCAGAGAACGGTGGGGAGAAACTACAGAGTGGGATATTTGGAAGGGCATGTGCCTAAAAGTGGTGCTGTGGTTTATCCTTGGGTGAAGCTGAGGAGCAGCTCGGGAGCGCTGATGGGAGAGCCATCACCTCATCCCTCCTGCTTTCTCCTTGCCATTCCACTGCCTTGCTTTCAAAGTGTAAATTAACTTACGGGTTCAAAGCTTTCGGGAAAGATGCCAGACCAGAGGTCATCTTTTCTGGGCGGTTTATTGGCTGGCCTGTGTTTGCCCACATCTCCAGTGTTTACCAGCTGAGGGAGTTTATGAAATTTTGATGCAGGAATTAGGTTGTTGCTCATCTTGTACCTTCTTGCTCATATTATTGACAGTACCAGTGAACTGCTTGAGGCAGATAGGATCTCAGTGATCACCGTGCTCTTTCAGCCCTCCACTGCTGACAACATCAGAAGTGTTTTAACAGGGTTTTAATGGGCAGCCTCTGTAGCTCCTTGGAGGGTTGCAAATAGCTGCCGCGAAAAACCTTTTCTGCCGCTCTGAGCTGACGTGCCCTCCTTTCCTGCCTTCCCTTCCCTTCCCTTCCCCATCCAGCTGCTGCCTGTCTCGGAGGCTGCAGCCCTGTTGACAAGCCCTCCTGATTTGGGCCAGGCCCTGTGGACCCCGTGCAAGTTGCTGCATCTTTGGGGGGGAGCTGTGAAGAGCAGCGAGGCGGCCGTGAGGCCGCTGGGAGGAGCGGAGCGATGAGCACCTTCACAAATCCCCCCTTCCCCGCCAGCCCTTCCGGAGAGGAATAGTACAACTGACACCACCGCACAACAAGGAGCTCACAACATGTTTTTCCATGATACCCCAGAGCAGGACTTCACGATTTGGGGGAGAAAAAAACAACCTTTTTTTTTTTTTTTTAGCTGAAAACAAAGCAGGGTGGAATAAATCGCTCCTTCTCGAGACAAAGCTTTGATTTGATGGCAGCACTTTCTAGCTGACTGGTTGCCTTGCTCTGCTTGTTACCAGAAATGAGGCTCTGGGCACAGCTTTCTTTGGGCTATGGAAAAGCTTTCTCCTCCCCATTTTTGCTTAATATAACTATAATGTGCCCTTTATCACACTTCAACTTGAGTTATCCCAGTTTAGAAATAGTGCAGAAATACCCATGGGAAAAGAGCACGGGAAACGTACATTATAAAAAACATACAGGCCAAGCTCAAAAGATCCACTGACATGTAAATTTAATTAAAAAATTATAGGTTTTCAATGAGGGCTTGTGTCTTCAATTTACCAGTTTCCATGACTTCTTCAGAAAAAGTGTTTCTTTTCTGCATTCTTGGTGGAAAAACACGCTGAGGGCTATTACAGACTCCAAGAAGAGTCTCTATTCTGTGTCACAGGGAAAAAAATAAAATTACCCAAAATATGTACACTTGAAATAAGTAAGAAAAATATCCACTTTCCTGTTTTGCTTTATTTCTATCCTCTAACAAAAGTTAAACTTTCCAGTAACCAGCAGTGCATGAAAACGCATGTCCTAACCGTGTGAATAAACTTCCTTCTGATTGCATGTGCACATCTGAGGGTGTTTTGGTCCTTTCCATAGAAGATGTGTGAGATTGGGTAGAACGGTGGTGAGTGGGCAAGCAGAAGAAGAGCTGATGGCCAGAGGTAGAGGCTGGTTATAAATTGGGCTTGTGATATAAAATGTCACTGCTCTCAGAGGATTCTGGCTTAAATAAGGGAATCCCAGAGTTCTGCTGAAAATTATGAGTTGCTCCATGTTTAAAGGGAGAAATCCCAGCAAGGGAACCCCACCTTTCCGTGGTGTGATGTCCCAGGTCCGAGAGCAGAGGGGTTGTTGGCCGGTTAAAAGTACTAAATCCAGAGATTCTCCTCAATGTCCTCGGCCTCAAATCCTGAGTGAGAATAAAACTTGAATCCCTTGGCTGCTAAAACTTAAAAAGGGAAAATCTGCAGGTCTTTGGAACTCACCAGGATTAAATGCTTTTCTTAACTCTGTTCTTCCATCTACTCCTCTCTCAGCAAAGCCCATCACGAGCTGCACCACTCCAGTATCGGTGTATTATAAAAGCTACTTCTGCCTAATACCCTTTATTTCAGTTTTTAACGCAGTGGCTTTTGTGGTGCTTTCTTAAGTCCAAAGCAGCTGCTCAAAGGACCAAATCTTATAGGTTAAGAGAGAGGAAACCCCCTTTGTCTGTGGAATTTCAGCCCCCCCAGTAGATGGAGAGCAGAGCTCTGACTTTCACACTTCTTTCTGCCTCCAAGCTTGTGGGTTCTGCTGCGAGTTGCAGCACTGAAAACCAACTGTGGTTTTTGTTTCTCTAACTTAATTAATAAAAACAATTCATCAGTAGCTGATGCCTTTCAGAGTGATTTTTCCCTGAGTCAGCTTGCTGGGGAAGAGGTTCATTATAAATTACAATTAGCAAAACAAAAAGAAATAGGCAGAATAGAGCTTCTGGTGTGGGGGACTTCTCTCAACCTCGTTTGCTCGAGGAAACTTGTAGCCAAATTCTTGTATCTTGTTTATATACATTGTTCAGTGTACAAAATAAAATCTTTTAAAAAAAAAAAAGTTTAAAAAATAGTTAAAAGTGTTTTATGAGCAAGAGCAGAACTTGCTTGGGATGTATCTGTTTGAAATTCCGGAGGTTATTACCAAGCCAGAAGTTTCTAGGCTGTACTAACCTGGTGTTTGGAATCACAGAATGTGGCAGTATTTGTTTGACAGCACCCTTGGAGTGGCAGAGCTTTATGCTCAGCCCTGTGCTCACATGAAGTGTTTCAGACTGCAGACATTATTTATCTGTGCATGACAACACCCAGGCGAGGTGCTTGTGGACCTGAGACCAGAGGCTGCTTGGAGGCTTTGGTGTGCCAGGAATGAGAGCTGGAAGTCCTTCTCCCTCTGCACTGCTCCTTCTCCTCCTTCTCCCTCCTTTTTCCTCCTCCTCCTCCCCTCATCCTGCAGCACCAAGTGCCACATCAGTCAGAATGTGCTTCGGGATGATCCATGTGCTGCTCCTTTCTGTTGGGTTGGATCCCAACTAAGGCAAATAAAAGGAGCCAGTGCTGTGCTGGTTGAAGTTTATTATTATGCAGATTGTTTGTCACCTGTGCTGCTTCAGTTGCTGCTTTGAAGTTAGTCTTGCATTAGTGTTGTGCCTTAGGCAAGGTTGTTTGCTGCTTGTTATTTCACTTGCTTTTATGTTCACTCCTATCTCATGGTTTTGCTCTGCCAATTTGGATATAATTGTATGAAACTTGGCTTTTGGTTCTGTCCTGTGATTTTTTTTCTCACAGGGGCCGTCCTTTACCCTGCAAAAAGACACTTGGTGAATGAAAGGCTTTGGGTTGTCCTTGTTATTCCTGAGTTTCCCAGGAACAAAAATGTGTTAGCTTTCATCTTGTTCCTTAACACGTTAGAAATGGGATCTTGTAAGCAAGATCCAAATCAATCAGAAATCAGAGTCACGTTAATTCAAAAGGCTGTTCCATGTAGTTATGGATCTTCTGGCTGGACTCGGTGACCCTGGAGGTCTTTTCCAACCTGAATGATCCAGTGGCTCATCTGGGTGCACGATGGGATTTCTGTGGGTGTGTGAGGATCCAGGCAGGTTTGGGCTGTGCAGGATCAATACAGAGGGATTTAAGGGGTGAACACACCGCCTGCAGCTTTTCTTTAACAACATGGAACAGAAACCAGGATTGCTCTGGTGATGTCACTACTTGAATTCTCTCTGTCTCCTTCCCTTTATTCTCAAGTCAGTTTTATCCCACATGCCTGGGGATAAGGCAAGGGAAAATTCCTTGCTTTAAGGGTTGAAGAATTTCCTTAAAAATAGACCCTGTGTGTAACTCTGCAGGTAAATTCACCACAAATAATTGCTAAAATTTCCTTATGTAGCATGTGCTTTTTCAGCACATGAAGCAAATGTGAGCTGCAGGGGCTTAACTTAAAAAAAAAAAAAAAGAAGGAGGGGGAAAATAAAATATCCTTTTGCTTCCCTGTGAAGGCCTGTGCTTCAGGAGTGAGACTGCCAGGCTGTCCTGGGCACAGCACCCACCACCCCAGGCCCAGGGTGCCCAGGCCAAGGCCACCGTGACAGGAGAAAGCTGAGACTCCTCTTCTTGCTTCGTGATACCCGTTTGTATTTATGGCCTGATCCTGAAGGGTATTAAATGTATAAAATATGTATGTTTAAGTGGTGTATTTGAATCTCAGAGTCACTCCGCTGTTAATGTGCTTTTAAGCGTTTTCATGACGATGTGCTGAGGTAGGAACAAATTGGGCTTGCAGGGAAGACGACCCTGAGGCTGCCTTGAGCTTCTTCGGGTGGATTTTGCAGTGGGAGGAGGCAGGGCTGGAGCAGGGTCTGCTCACCAGGCTCTTTGCCTCCAACCTGGGCCAGGCAGATACAGGTTTGAGCTGTCCGTGGGCAGCTGCTCGGTGACGCTCCTGGTTTTTTGGCAGAGGCCTGAGCAGCTGGTGGGGAAGCCCCTGCAGTGCCCTGGCTGCGTGTTCTTCAGCAAGCAGAGATGAGGAGGCTCATCCTGCGAGGATTCCTGGTCACATGCTGCAGAGTGTTCTGGGCAAAGTTTGTTTAGGCAGCTGTCGGGTGGAAAGCTCTCAAAGCTCGGGTTTGTTCCTGCAGATCTCAGAATACTCGTCATGGGTTCCCGGGGCTGAAAGCAAGTCATGTGTGGCAAAGCCACGCTGCCAGGCTCCTGTGCTCTGGAATTTAGAGGGAAATGAAGGATAGCCTCTCTCTCGTTTACTTCCATGGCTGTGCCTTGCTTTATTTCAGTGCTCTGAGGTCTCACAGCCTTGGAACTGGCCAGATCAGTTCTAAAATGCAATATTTACCCTATAGGCTGCGTCCTCAGTGACAGAATTGATTCAGTTGGTGCTGCTGCACTTTTAATGTTCCCTTTTATGTTCATGTTTGTTCCAACAGAGTGGCCACTAGCACAGACGACTTGAACTTGTATCACCCGCAAACTGACAACGCTGGAGCCACCAGTTTGTCATTATCCCTACTAGTGTATCTGATTTAATTTTGCAACAGTGGATTAATTCTTAAAATTGCAGTGCTTTTTGCTCGTTAATGGTCAGTAAATGATTCTGGGGTGGGGGGAGGGGGGGGTTGGTGGGGGAATGGAATTCATCAGTTTTGTAGCCGTTTTAATTCTTCTAGTTTTAAGTTGTTCTATAAATATGTCTTTATGGATGCAGTTTTACTAGCTTAAAAACATCTAATTGAAAACAGTTGCTTAAATCTCTTTGGATCAAGGAGGCAGTAATAAGCAAAGAGAGTATCTTATCCCTGCAATCCAGAAACGCTTAGTGACTGGTATACTCGGTGCATGTGTAATCAGCTTCTTGTTTCATCTAAAAACCTTAGCTCTTTTGGTGTGATTTAGTACCTCACCAGCAGCATGGTTTTCCTGGGCTGTGTAAAGATTATCGAGCAGCGAAACAAAATATGAAGCAAAAAAAAAGGGCCTGACACGCAGCGACGTTGGTGGAACTGTTCGATTCATTCGTGCCACCTCGCTGTGTGGACGGTGTGTTGTGGCAAGAGAAAAAACAAACAAAAAAACAAAACAAAACAAAAAAAAAAGCCTGATTTGACGCCTGTAAATGAATGTTTTGCTGCACATTATGTAATGTTATTCTTATGACTTAACGTTTGCATCAGGCAGGGCTGATCTCTGCTGTTTTGTGAGGCCCCCCCAGCAGATGAACCCGGGGCTCTTAGAGGAGATCAGCCCCTGCTTTTACCTATTGCTGCTGCTCCTGAGTCCAAAGCCAGTGAGCTCCAAGGGGTACCCTCTGGGATATGGATACCTTTGCTTCCTGGAACAGCTGGGATGGGGTTTGGAGAGGGGCCTGTTGTGGTTTGGGTTTGGTGCCTTGTCTACTGTTTGTTCCCTGTCAGAAGTGTAGGTCCTTCGTGGCTGATGAGATGCAATGACTGTAGATCCCTGTGCATGACGACGGGATACTTGGATTATTTTAAATGATGTTGCTAATATATTTAAACAAAAATTATTGATGACCACTCTGGCTGTTGGCCTGGTTTTTTAAAGGCTTGTACCTGCGTCCCCCTGGTCTGAAATGTGGTACCACGGTCCAAAGTGATCCTCAGAAAATGCTTCACCAAACCTCAGAAGTCTGTAAATGATCCATGGCTCGTTTCGAAGTTGGGAAGCAAAGGGGAGGGGGAAAAAAAAAAAAAGCCAGTCTGTGCTGGTGGAGAGGGAATGCAAAACCACAAGTTTTCCCTTCGTGCAAGTGGGAAGTAAAACAGGTTAAATTACCTGATCTTTAGTGATCGTTTTTTCTGACATCTGCATTCATTCATCCGGCTTGGACCGTCCACATGGGCACTTGTAACGTCTCATTAGGGGCCATAATTAATGGAGGGGGTAATTCAATAAATTGCAAGCACACTTTTAATAAGATTTTCGGGTATCTTATTCCTTATGGCTTAAGCAGGCAAACTGTGACGTGGACCTTCACGGGAAGGAAGTCAGAAAGCTTTGTCATCTTTCTTTATAATTCCTTGGATTTTGAAATGTCAGATAGTTTGACGCAGCTCCGTCAGTGCGAAGGGTTGTGGTGGCTTAGGGTGCTTTGGGCAGGCTGCCTTCCCGCAGCTCCGAGGAGCACACGCCTGGGCAGCAGCTGACTCCTCGGCCAGGGTTAAAACTCAAGAGTTCAACCCCTGAAATTCTCTTTTTTCTGAGCCTTTTTGATAAGCAGGCAGCACTTCACACAAGGCCATTGTTGGCCAGCCCTCGTTCAGGGGGTTTAGGAAATGCCTAAGTGTGTTCTGCCCATCTAAAAGCCATCCATTACAAAAAATAATCAGATTTTTTTTTTTTTTTTTTTTTTGCCTTGTACATTTGTGTCATTCTGCGAATCAGAAGCGTTTTTTGGACTCAGGGCAATGTGCTTTGCTTTTGGAATTCCTCAGTTCCACTAAAACCCTGGGGCATAGTTTGTTCAGGAGACCTGAGGTGACCTGTAAATGGGAGCTGCTGTGTCCCCTTTGCTGCTTAGCAAGATCATTTTAAAGAGAAACCGAAATACAGTGTCCAGATATTATATGATAACATTTTAATCCAGAGGGAAAAGCAATATTTTTATATTAGTTGACCTCTTGAAAGCACATTCTCATAGCTCTCCTCTAAGACGGGCAGTTTCCTCATTTGTAAATGACAAACCTCAGATGGAAAAAAAAGAAAATTGGGTGACTTTGCTGAACCCAAAGAAATCCCTTAAGCAATCAGGACAGGAGCTGAAGAGCTCCTGTGGAGGCTTTGGGTTCTGAGTTCCTGCCCACAGCTCTGGGTGCAGGCTGGGAAGGTGCAGGAGAAAGGAATACCTGTTTTGTAGGTTGTTTTGGTCGCGATAATTTCCTGTCTCATTTGGGGACCGACCTTTCCTGGGCTTCAAATAAAGCCTTCGTTTTTCCCCTAAATCCCTGTGATTGACTGTCTGTAAACGTGCTGGCAGGCTCAAAACCAACAAGGAGGAACCTTCCCACAGTCCATGGAGAGCAGGAAACGTTGTGTCTGAGCTGCCCTTGGGTTCCCTCCTTTGCTGGGATCTCTTTTTTTTTTATTTATTTATTTTTCAATTAAAGGCACCTCAGAATTAATGAAGAATCTTTATGGTCGCTATCTCGAAGTTGGATGAGTTTTGAAGCTGTTTCAGCTTCCCTGGGAGGGCGAATGTCCCTGTGGGTGTGGTGACGACCCTCAGCATCGCGAGGCCGTGTCCGCCCAGCGCGGCCCCACCTGAGATGCAGCGCGAAGAGTTCCTGCCCCGGTCGGGAGTTTTGTGGAATTTGCTTCCATCTGACAGTGTTTCCAGATGCAACTGTCTGTTCCTGTCCAGGGCCCTTTCCCTCCGCCTCGGCTGGGTTTGGGTTTGGGGATCTGCTGCTTTGTTTTCGCAGTGTGAGGACAGATGTTATTTCACTGCCCTACCTGGAAGCTTTTTCTCATGCCCCGGTTCAGTTGTAGGGGCTTGTCTTTCGAACCCGGGCAAATTCCACTGCAAGTGTTAGAAAGCTCCTTCCATTCCCAGTTATTTCAGTGATTCCTCCTTTCTCTTGCACGGTGGGTCAGGAACGTGTTAAAGCCGGTGGTAAAGTAATTTATGAAGGGCAGATGGAGTTCAAAAGGTTCAAATATACAAGTTCAGTTCCAGCCTCGTTTGGATCTTCACACCTCGGTGTCCCAGCAGAGAAACTGGATACTGAGTTTTTACAGGTTTCACTGTAAAAACTGAGCCCTCCAGAACTTTCAGTAACTAATGGATTTTGCAGAAGTGATTTGACTACCCTGGATGTCCATTAGCTGGTTTGCTTTTATGTCTTTGCTGGAAACCTAAATGGCTTTTACTTGCAATTTTTTTTTTTTTTTTTTTTTTTTTTTTTTTTTTTTTTTTTTTTTTTTTTTTTTTTTTTTTTACTAGTTATATGTTTGCAGGAGATGTCTTTTGTATCTCAGTAGTGGCAGGAAAAAAAGGGATGTGCTCAAAAATTGTGGGAGCGTTTAATCGTGGTCTGGTCCAAACTAGAATTTAAACTGTGCGTTGTCAATAAAGTTTGCATCTGGAGCTGACCAGTCCCACGCTGACTACATGCAGCTTTAATCTTCTGATTCTTGAATTCATTCTTTTTTGGGTGGCTTTGGTGGTGTTAAAATTTAATCCCCAGCAGCTACATTGTACTGAGTGTGTATTTCCCTCCTTTCCTTGCTTGTCCTGCTTTATTACTGTCAGTGGATTTTGAAATATCCTGAAAAATCTGTGTTTTCTGGTTAGGGGGATGATTGATAAAATACCTTTCTACCACATGGGTGGTTTAAGAAAGTTTCCTCCTCTATTTATTGAGCTACCAGACACTTGGCAAAATTAATTCCACGTAATCTACTGTTCCTAATATTGTTCTATGAGAGGTGCCCACATTTGATGGGCAACTCTTAAAAATACTTTGCTGATCTAAGAGAATTTTTCATCATCATGGTCATCAAATACCACTCGCAGTGAGTTTACCTGGATTACATCACCAATGAGAATTAACTTTGGGCATTAGCATGAAGAGCAAACCGTTAATTCTGTGTCACTAAATGATACAGAAAAAAAAAAAAAAAAAGGTAAAAACCAACAGAAGAATCAGTGGATTTTCAGGTACACGTGACAGCTCTGGAAATTTTGCACATGGAAAAAGTGGCTGGCAGGGGAGCAGAGGGAATGATCAAACCACTTCCATTTGGAAGAGAGGGATGGGCCGGGCCGGGCCGGGGGTGTTGCTGTGTGTGCTGAACAAGCGCTCGGGAGGAAGGAGGTGTCGGATGGTTCACCACACCAGGGGTTTATTTTGTGGTGGAAAATCTAATCTTTCCGAGCCCGTTTCTCTGGGGTCTGAGCCTGAAGTCTGCTTTATATTGGGAGATTGGCATGAAATCCCCAGCACTTAAGAGGATAAAGGCCTTTGTCTCCAAAATGTACATTTTTTTTGGAACTGTAAAGGCGGCGGAACGAGAGCCGGTTTTAAGTATATAATGTTAAGACTCAACCTTGTAATCCTTTCTCAAGTAAAAACATGGTACAGATCAATTTTATCGATTCATATCTTTTTTCCATGTGTTTGAGAGCAGTCACTGAGAAAAAAAAAAAAAAAAGGAAACCTTCCACGTTTAACTAATGATAAAAGAACTGAAAAAATTAACTTATAAGGACCTACTGTGACTAACCAGAGTGGCATCTTCTGGTTCCTCTGTAGGCACCACTTGGTTTCTGGGTCAAGCATAAAATACTTTAAAAATGAAATGAAATAAAATAAAATAGGATTCCTCTTATTGCCTTTCTCATTTATGTGGTCACTTTAAAAGGATCCCAAAGCCTTTTTGTATATAAGGATAGAAGAAACAAAATCAAGAGGAGTCGAAAGGAATGAAAAGACAAGAGACTTATTCAGTAGGTAAATTAGAAATTATGTCAGATAAACAGATGAAAACAAGAGCAGCTCCCTGACCATTGTCAGTGGTTGTGGCACCGCTGAGTTAAATCAGTTTACACGGCTCAGGATTGGGGCAGGCCGGCTCAGGCTAATTTTTTTAATCTGAACTTCCAACTTCCTTGCCTTGTGCACTTAAATTGAAGTTTTCTGACTTCATAAATTTAGGTGCAACAAAAGTAGAATTGGCATGGGAACTCACAGGGAGAGGACAGTGATAAAACAGAGGGGATGTCTGATGATCTTTGATGTCAGAGGATCCCAGCTGTTAGTCTGTCAGTCATAAGGAACATTTGCATGGCTACTTCTATCTTGGATGCACCGGCATACTCTGGCTGATGAATATTGACATGACTTGGGGGGAGATTACATTGATTTTAATCACTTAAGGTTCTGGCAAGTATATAGAGATGTAATTTGCTTCGTTCCACCTTCACATATTGGAATCCTTCTGATTTAGGGGAACCATCTGTATTTGGAGATTGTTTGAATACTTTGATTATCTATCTGTCTGTCTGTCTATCCATCTATCTCTGTATCTCTCTGCTTCAACCTAAAGGAGGGCAGGGTTAGATGGGATATTGGGAACAAATCCTTCCCTGGGAGGGTGGGCAGGCCCTGGCACAGGTTGCCCAGAGAAGCTGTGGCTGCCCCATCCCTGGGAGTGTCCAAAAACAGCTTGGAGCAACCTGGGCTGGTGGAAGGTGTCCCTGCCCATGGCAGGGGTGGAACTGGATGAGATTTAAGGTCCAAACCATTCTGGGATTCTTTCTGTCTGTCTTTCCAAAGTGCCCAGCACAGGAAAGCTCTTGGCTTTCCAAGAACAACCACAGCCCGTGAGACTTCAGAAGGGAATTTTACTCCTCAAAAACCCTCCCACGCAACTATTTCTCCTGTTTGCTTTAGGCTCTGGGGAAGGCAGCACCTTCTGATCCTGCAGGCAGCTTTGTGCCTGGCCCCTGCGCTCTGTGGGGCTCAGGTCCCTCACCAGCACATGGAAAGTACTAAAAATGTTCTCTTTTCTCGAGTGCCTCATTTTGACGGTGGGTTTGTTGGCCAGACACTGATTCACTTCCACCGAGCTGGAGAATGTAGAGCAAACAACGTGCTCCACGTTGCTGTGGGATGCCTTTTGGGTCTGTGAGCAGCAAAGGTCCTTGGCCATCCCTCCTCCAGCACTTTTAAGGCACCTCCTGAAGGGCTTTTAAACTGAGCCAGCATCACTTGGATGTGGCTGAGGTGCAGCAATTTGGGAATTGCTCCCAGCTGGTGGAGAAATGATTTCCAAGCAAGCTGGGTGGCTCTTTAACCGCTGTTCCCAGTAGAAATAAGCTAAAATATATAGAAATCGTTGCTTTGACAAATAATCTAACAAGCCACTCGAGTTGCTTTATGTATTGAATGTAGTCGCTTGACAGTTATTATTATTTTCTAATGATATTAAGTTATAAATTATTAACAAGTGTTTAATTTAAGTCCAAACAGACCCAACAAAAAGGGATTTGTACGGTTATGAATTGCAGCAAAATACGAAATTGTTGAGCTTTTAGTGTATGCAAACTTGGAGACCCTGGTTATTTCTCCCTCTTTCAACAGCCAGTCATGAAACTTTCTTGCCCTTTTCACCTTTAAACTTCATTTGAACTTGGAAAGAAGACTTGTGAATTGTGGAGGGGGGGAGAAAGAAAAAAAAAAAAGGGGGGGGGGGAAAAAAAAAAAAAAGGGGGGGGGGCGGGGGGGAGAAGCTCTGATTCTGTGTTACCGTAACAGCAACACTGGCAAAATAATCCTGCTCTTGTGCACCAGTGTCTGCTACTGCTGCGGGTAATCAGCTCACATGACGTGCCTGGAGGCTAAGGCTGGCCTGGGCTTTCTTTCTCTCTCTCTCTCTCCTTTTTTTTTTTTTTTTCCCCCTTCAGTCCATATTTAAACAAAGGCTGATTATCCAAACAAGAATTTGGACTGCGTCGACCGGGCCGGTTAAATTATAGTTAGCAAAACTTGGCACCTTCGGAGCTTGGAATGTTACAACTGCAGCTGGGTCCTCCTTTTTGGTAGGAGCCCTGCAAAGCCATAAAAATTTGAGATTTTTATCTTTGCAGGACGGAGCTTAACTCTTTGAACAGGGAGGACTGAGTGCTAGACAGTGCAGTCAGTGCTCAAACTCTCGCAGGCCAGTTCGTGGGACAAGCAGTTGTGTCCGTGCTCGTGTGTCCACACTGCTGTGCCAGCTCTGGGGGGGGATGCTGTGGCACTTGGAGTGGATGTTCATCATCCTCCAGGATTTCTCAGGGATGAGGAATGAGAGTACAACAAGCAGTTTGTTACTTCTCTCCCTGTTGTCTTTTTGTTATTTCCTCTTGCTGTGAAAAGAAGTTTGCGTCTGTGTAGGACCTGCATTTTCACCTCTCTGGAAAAATGTCTTCAATACCGGCTTCAAACCCTCGTGGAGCTGCTCCAGGGTGGGCAGGAGGCAGGGGATGTGAGGCAGAAGTTGGGGTTTACTTTGAGATAGCGCTGTTGGCCGTCTCAGGCTTGTTTTCCCTTCTCTCCTACGGAGAGGGATTGGCTTCGATCCGTCACTTGCAAAACCAAACTTTGGCTTTCTGGTCGTGTCATAAATAGTCCTCACTGCCAGTCAGAAAATGGAAGTTCTTCTCCTGAAGTTAAACCGAGAGGCCTCGTCATCAGCCTAGAACAAATCAATGCCTTTGCATTAATTCCCATGGAGTGGGGCCAGTCTCCAGCTTTCCCCGATCCACCTGATGGGGTTTTTTGTGCACAGGTTTATCTCAGCTTCTTTTTTTTAAGGAAACGTTTATTGTCTGCATTTTCTGAAAACCTTTCTGAGGAGTAATGGTTGAAATTCAAGCAATCAAGACCATCCAGAGTGTTTGCAAGAACTTACCTTCTGTCTTCTTTGCACGGAACAAAAGTTCACGATCGTTAAGAGTTAATTTCCTTTATCATGGCAGTTTTACCATATTTCAGGGTGCTTTTGTCCCAGCAGTGACAAATAATTTGGGTAAAGACGTGACTGCCGCAGTCACGATCCCGTGGGAGTGCAGAGAGCACAGAGCAGGGCTTTTTGAATGGAAGGACATTTCGTTTTCTTCCATTGAAAACGGAGAAGTTAAAGATTTTTCATCAAGATAAACCTGCAGATCCAGAAGGTGCAGCCTAGTCTGGGAGGAATGATACCCACTGGAAGTAAGAAAGACCTAAGGAAAAATTGCGAGTTAATGTTTACTCTTTTATTACTATTTTAATCGAGTGACTTTACAACGTGACCTTTCAAGTGGTGGCTGTTCTCAAAAGGGGTATTTGTGGGAAGGGCTGGTGTGTGCAGGACCTGTTGGCTTTGCAGTCCAACACTCAACATTTTCCATGGCCATGGCTCAAGGGAGAACTTCTCTCTCTGGAACCAGGGCTTTGGGCAACTTTGGGCCACTTCCCATAAAACTGCTGATTTTTTTTGGAGACCATTGAGCCTGGAGGGGGGAACAGTGGAGGAGGAGGAACCCAAACCTGCTTTTTGAGGGCAAATACTGGATTCTGTCTTCTTTGAGGTTGCCTGATGTGTGCCTGGAAGGCCATCCAAGGGTTTCTCCTCCCAGCTGTGGGGAGGAATCCGGGTTCTTGCTCCCTGTTCCCCCAGTTCTCTGGTTTTGGCTGAGGGACACACAAAACCAGCTGCAGCGTTCTGAGGGGAACAGGGATGCGAATGGTTGGAGATTTGCTGAAATCAGATTTCTCAGTACAGTCGTAGTCTTGGGTGAATGGAACAGCAGCCGAGACTGTTGGTTCTTGTAGGTTGATTGTTGTTTTAAGCTTAATTAAAGTAGCTTTTGCTTAAGAAGAAGGAGGGAAATTCCATTTAAATGTTGGTATCTGTGATAACTCTGTCATACAACTTTTTCTCTCACAATTTGCGTTGGGAAGGGAGGTTTACAGAGATGGCCAAAGCCGAAAATAATAATGAGGAAATTCTATTTATGCCACAAGTTAAGAATTCCCATCACTGGCAAATCCTTATTTACTACTTCATCTGATTTCTGATGGGAAAAATCTAATTGCTTTGGTACTGGAAATGAAGTTGATTGAACTCAAGAGTTTTTCCAGTGGCTCAAAAGGTTATTTCCCAAGCAGTGCTCTGTTACAAACTGCAGTGGGGTTTCGCTTATCTGCTTTTTTCAGCAGATGGACCTTCAAGGGTATTGTATGTAGGGGAAGGGAGACTCTTATTTCTGCCCTGGGTGGGATGTACTGGGAGGTGGGACGTTCTTTGACTTCCAGAACTTCACATGAAATCTCATATTATGGATGTGATGGCAGAAACTCCCAGGAGATGAAATTGTGTGATACAGAGATCAGCTAAATATAATTCCTGTGGGTTTCTTTGTTTCACATCAAGCTCTGCAGCTTCTTTCTGGAAGAAAGCGCTTGAGGACTCCTGCTGCCTTATAGGAACTGTTCAATCAGTGTTAACAGGCAACTTCTCAGGAGCACAGTCCCTAAAACTCCTTGCTCTGAAGGTCCCTGGGCTTTGAATAGAAAATGTATGAGAAACAGGGATTTATTCTTTTTCTTTTTTAGCTTTCTAAAAAATAAGAGAATTTCTATTTGGTTTCAGGAAGCTAAAAATAGAAAATAAAATTGTTGGTGCCTTTTGATTTCATACAATCAGGCTATTTACTCACGTTTGCTCCTAGTAGTGATTTCAGTTGATTGAAGTGATTTCAGTTGATTGAAGTGATTTCAGTTGACTCGAGTGGGACCTGCTGGTGAGGGGAGAGCTGTTCATGGGCCAGCAGCTCCATCATTCCCCACAGTCTGCCCTCAGAAACAACTGCCACGAGGAGTGGGGCAGGATTTTGTGCGCATCAGCACCCAGAAGCAGCTGAAAATGAGTCAAAACGGCACAAACCGGCCTTGGTTGGGTTTGCTTTACAAGTGGAGGAATTACTTAAGCGGGGGAATTACGTAACTCGAGAAACCAGTTGTTTTTTGTAATTATGGTAACGTTTTTGTCTGCCAAGACACTTCCCATTGCAGCAGGTTTAAGCTGATCCAATTAGTAACGGAATCGGTGTAATTAACCTCTCCGTTAATGAAGTGTGGGGCACGCACACCGCTCTCAGTCACCGGTTTGGGGTGGGGGTTCTTTCATTATCCTGTTACATGAGGCAGATTTCTCTCCATGTCATCGATACTGAAAGCATTTAGAACCACAGCCTGATTTAAGTTGGAATACTCCTCTAAAATCATCAGTCCAACAGTTCCCCAGCACGGCCAAGGCCACCACTAAACCATGTCCCCAAGTGCCACATCTTTTGAAGTCCTCCTGCCTCGGAGAAGGCCCAGGAGAAAATCCAGCAAGACAAGGAGCTCTCTGGATAAACTCCTGTGTGTGCAGCGCTGTGGAAAATTTTACTCAGCAGTTGCCTTCCCATGTAGTTGATTAATACAAGATTTCAGTGTTCCCAGTCCATTAATCTTCACAAGCACATCTGCATACTGAAAAAAAAAAAAAAGTTTTTAAAAACAACATAAAAAAAAAATTAACAGGCGCTGATGATTTTGAAGATAAAAAGAACTAAAAGAGCAACGATGAACTGCAGTTCACTTGCAGTTATGGGAATCCCAATCTGACCTGAGAGAGGGGCTTTGCCACCTCAGATGTTTTAAGAGGAAAATGTTTCAAAGTGCTTGTTCTCTGTGGAATATCCTGGCCTGCACTGTATCAGTATCTTGCCAGTCAGAAAGGTATTAGGGAGGTGTTAGAGACATCACAGGAGGAGCTGGAGGTAATGTTGGGGAGGGGGGGGGTTGAGAAGTTAATTACCTTTAAAAGAAACAAACAGTGAAGGTGTTCAAGAAGCAAATTCTAGGAGAGCAGGCTTTGGGATTTAAGGAGTGCACAGCTATATTTGGATAGCCAAATCCATCCTTTTCTAGTACATTTGATACAAACAGGATAGCAGTGATGTCAAAAATCCTGATATTTCCTGGAGTGGAGTATTTTAAGGGTTCCCTTCGCCTTTGGAAACTGCAGCTTAATGAACAACAAGGGTTAGTTTTATGACCCTGGATTTTTATTTATTTTATCAAGTACTTTTCTGGTAAAGAGACACCTGGCAGGCTTTCAGGGTAACTTTGTGATGCCCTTCCCATCTATCCCAGAGGTGCTGAAAGACCTTCTTGTTTGCTTTGAGGGAAGATGACTCAGCACAAAAAGCCCTCCCAGACTCTGCTCCCCACTTCCAGTGGGGAACTGCATCGTGAGGAAGGTGGGACTGACAGCTCAGGCAGGATATTACCACGAACCCACCTTCACCCAGTGGCTTGGGCTGGGGCACTGCAACGTGCCCTCTGCCAGCTCTGCCATCTGCAGTGCCAAGTTCCTGTATCCCTTCCCAAGCACTTCCAGCCACGGCAGGAACAAGGCACCGAGAGCAAACCGAGCAGGGAAGGTCTGAAAATCTTGGAAATTCAGCGTAGCCCTTATTTAGATCAGATTTTTACCGAGAGTTAACTGGATTCTAAGTTCATTTAAAGAACTAATTTTCTAGATCCGGGTGTTTTTATGGTGAGGGGATGTTGTAAAGGAGTTGTTTATAATGGAGTTTATCTTAGACGTGGAACTTTTTGCCAACCTAGTATCAGGAACGGTCTGGAAAAGCCTTCCAGTGGTGGTAGCTTAAGGAAGGGGACCAGGGTGGGGGAGAAAACCTAATAAAAATAGCTGAGATCATTCAACAGTTATCAAGAAACAGATACTGCAGTTTTATAACAGAGAGCACTAAAAGTATATGCACTCTTAAAAGGCAATTAAAATGTATACTCCAAAACTATAAAACATTTTCTTTTCATCTGGAACATTGAGGGCAGATTACAACACATTAATAACGTTTTGTTTACAGTTCAGTTTCTGATGGCTTCCAAATGCAGTCTGTGTAGATTAACCAGAAGGAGTCCAGTTCTCTTTTAAGAGAGCTTGTAAAGGAAAGCAATGTGGTAAGATTGTTATGAAAAGCTGGTGTATTTAGGAAATAGCACTTAGCAGGGTCTCTCTGAATGGCTGCCAGGTCAGGAAGCTGAAGTGCAAGGCTTGGCCCTCGTTCAGGCCCCCCAGTCCCGGCTCCTTGACCACACAGTACGTCAGGAGCATGTCCCGGCGAGCCAGGAGCCCCACCACGCCCCCGCCGCTTGGCACACGCATTTTCACATAACCCAGGGCTCCGAGGGGAGGGAGGCACGGCGGGGCCGAGGGAACAGGCTGCTTATGAAAATAGAAATGGATAAATAAAAAGAGCCTGGGAATGGAGCGGCGGCTCGGTCCCGCTGCCGCCCGTCGCGGACCCGCTCGGTGCCGGCGCGGGAGGGGACGCGGCACCCGCTCCCCGAGATCACCCTCCCCTCCCCGGGGCCTGGGCCAGCTGGGCCTCTTGGGGAAGGAGCTGAGGAGCACGGGGATGTCAACCCAGTGAGATCCGTATTAAATTGGGCATGCAGTGAGGGGACAAAGGGGAATGGCCTGAAGCTGAAAGAGGGCAGGGTGAGATGGGATATTGGAAGGAATCCTTCCCTGGGAGGGTGGGCAGGCCCTGGCACAGGTTGCCCAGAGAAGCTGTGGCTGCCCCATCCCTGGAAGTGTCCAAGGCCAGGTTGGATGGGTTTGGAACAATCTGGGCTAGTGGAAGGTGTCCCTGCCCGTGGCAGGGGGGTGGAACCAGACCAGACCATCTTTAAAATCCAACCCAACCCGTTCTGGGATTCTGTGAAATATTCACAGAACTGTTGTGAGAGGGAAGAGCGGGCAGCTTGGTGGCATGGGCAGGCTGGGAGCCCTGGGAGTGCTGGTCAGAAGAGGTGGGGTCTCCTCCAGGTCCAGGGCTGGTGTCACTCAGCTCGTTGCTCCGGGATTCCGTGTCTCCATCAGGCATTTGGGTGGCAGAAGGTGGGAATGGACCGCTGGCCCACCAGGCTTGGTGCTTGTACAGGGCAAGGGGATCCATGGAGACGGATTATTTCCTCCACATGGCAATCTTCCTGCTTTTTGTGATCACAGTGGTGAGGGAAAACAGCATTGGCAAGGAGTTTAGTTCACAATATCGTGACTGCTGGGGCTCCTGGTGACTTTTTCATTGCTGTTTTCTGTTAGGAAAAGGTCACAATGGGACACACTGCTGACCCAGCACACGGTGTCCTCCTTCAATATCTCTGTTACCCACATTTCCCCCTTCCTCCCTCTCAGCCAGCTCTGTGAAAACCCCCAGGTATTGAGAATAATATGACAGAGAAACTTTATTTTTCTGAAGTGCTGCAATGGTATATTTTATATTCAATACAAAGGGGAACACAATTGCTCTCCAATCACTCCTTCATGAGAGTTGTCTTTTGGCTGTGCGTTATTTCTCTGTGTAAGTGAGTGCTGGCCACTTTTACAGGCTCTTTTCAGGGCTCTCAAACTGCTCTTTTGCCCTCAGAAATGGATCCCCCGGTTAGAAAAATCTGCTTTTCACAACCCCTAAGTTCACTTCAAAACCATTTTTACAGAGAAGGATGGGGGGATAAAGAGCGTGGTTCTGTCTAACACTTGGGTCACTAATAATTCCTGACTTTTCTTGGAAAGAGCCCTGGGTATCAGCAACATGTTGTACATTAACAACTCCTGCGTTTGATGGGAAAATCTAATAAATTGTCATTACTCAGAACTGAGTAATTATACACAAAATTCAGTGTGTGCATGTGAGAGAGGAACTTGAGCTTGTTCTTGGTTTCAGACAGTGACTCATTAAGCCCCCCTAAAGCCTCGGATATGCAGCAGAAGACTCTGAACGTTAACACTTCCATTCTCATCTCCATAAATGAGGATTTGAACACATAATTCCCTGAGATGAGTCTATACCTCTTGATTTATATTTCTAAATCTATGCTCAACTGGCAGATGTTAGGGAATAGCTTTTAGCATTTTTTTCATTTAGATTCTGATTAAAAGATAGGGGTTGTGTTTTTTTTTTTTCTTTAAACCAGCCAAACTAATTATTCATCAGCGCAAAAATCATCATCCCTGACTGAGAGACGTCTCAGTCAAGGGTCAGCAGCAGATAATGTGAGGTCTGTAACGACTGTGTCCCAGAATGGTGTTTCTGGATTTCATTATCTGCGGGAATAGAGGAGAGGAGAAAGTTCAGGAGCTGTTCCTGCCTCTGCTCCCGCCCGAGATCTGCGTCGGGGACGGGGAGATGTGGGTTTGCTCAGAGCTCTGGGGTTCCTCTGCTTCCCTCCAGCTGGGCTTCAGGTATCAGGGCATCATTCCCAGGGACTGGAAAGCTGAGGAGTGAGAAGGAGCAGGGGAAAAAGTGTTATTTAAGCTGATGCAGGGTGACTGAATTCCTTCAGCTGCCCGTGAACTCAGAGACCTACTACTGGAATAACAGTTTTCCCGTATTTATTATTCATATCCTGCCCAGTTACTGGTTATTTGTCACCACACCTTCATCACTGTCAGGATGGAAAGGGGTTCAGTTTCTGTGCTGTATTCCTGGTTTGCTCCCTGGTGTTGTGCAACACCTGAAATGGTGATCCTGTGGGCACTCCGAGCAGCGGTGGAAGGAGCCAGACTCGCCCCACTGTGCATTGTCTAAAATCCACGACTCGGAGAAAAACGGTGTATCTGATTTCATTAGCTGCGAGATCATAATCCAATTATTTTATTTTTAATTTCTCTTTCCTGAGCTGTTTTGCAGATGCTGCTTTTTGGCCCTTTGACAGGAGCCTTTCAGCCTTCCTTATGAAAATCCCAGATTGCAGCCTTCCGTGGGGGTACTTCTGGAGTTATAGAGCTAACCTGAGAAGGCAGAAAAAAGGCCTTATTACACTGCTACAAGCTGCCAGCTCCTTGCTAATATTTTAAAGGTGTGGGTGCATGTGTTGCTCTTGTGTAGTATCAGTTCTCTGTGATTCTGTAAACAGAGCCCTGTGAACCCTGAGTACCCGAACTGCGGCGTAAAAGGCAAAACTAAAATTACTCATTTAAGGTCATCTGTTTTTACTGACACACCAAAGGTCCAGGAGAAGGAGAGTGAGCAAGCATCATATTTCTCAAATACAAAATTTTACAGTGGGAACGTGTTATAAAACATTCTGCCAGTGTTGTTTCCCTTGGGATTTAGAGTGAGAGACATGAAGGCTGACAACTCTCTTCCTGTTGTAGGTCAGAGCTTCAAGGAACTCTGTAATCTTCCCACCAGCTTTACTCTCTCCTGGAACTCACGGTTAAAATTAGATTGCTGGCTGAACTTTAGCAGTTGGGTTTGAAAGCTTTTCGGAGGCAAAAGTAAAACAACTGCAGAGGGGACTTTTCTCACAGTGCCATTTTGAGAACCGCTTCGTACGAACGTCCCCCTGCGAACCGACGGGTCCCTTGCAGAGAGGTGGTTGTAAATCACAGTGAACAGGAGAGGCATCGTGGAAATAACCTCTCTGTGTGTGCTTTGTCTTGCGAGGAGGTGTCTTTCTTTAGGGTGTTATATTATCTTTCGATTTGGGATGGGTTTTTTCTGTTTCCCCTCGCTGCCCCACGCGCTTTGGCCGGGACGGCGCACGGGGCAGTTTCTGCCCCAGCGGAATGTCAAAAGATCAAACAAACAGGGGGAAAAGAGAGGGTGACAAGGCCTTACAGTATCTGCTGTGAGTTATGAACTGCCAAAGCAGGAATTAGGAGCTCCAGCAGCTCGGCAAAGCCCCTGCATACAGTGCAGGAGGGTGAGGTGTTCTGCTTAGTCTCTGCTGCAGGATGCTGTGCCCGTCCCGCTTATAACCCAGCCTGCCTTGATTACCCCTTTTATTCGGGACTCAAAACAGCTTGTAAATTTTTTTATCATTCCTCCCCAGATTGTGTGGGGTGTACTGTAGCCTTCGCTTGCCTTTTCCCACATCTGTTTTCCAAACTCATTACTTTCATGTTATTAGGTTCATTTAAAGCGCTGTGTTTATTTCCATCCCAAGAGTTTATTTTGTATCTTTGGAATTAATGCAACAACTCCATCGAAGGATGATTTATTTTAGAAAAATCACCATCTATCAATTTTCCCTGCATATTAATTGTTGCTTTGTCAACAGACTGGTGCCACCAGCAGCACTGAGGAGCTGCTGTTCTGTGTTCGGAGATGCCGTGCTGGGAATACTATTTGTAATTTCAATTACTTGTAATAATAATACAAATACTCAGTGTAATTTGGGAGGATGTTCTCCTGAGGGGAGCTTTTGTCCCCTACTTGCTTGCACAGTACCTCGCACAACATTTGTCTGATCTCAGTTGAACCCAAGGGCTTTTCCTTAATACAAATATTAACCTGAGCCCATGGCCAGTCCAGCAACTGCCTGAGGGCACTGAAATGTCTGTGGTCATCACTTGCCAGGCTAATCAGCGTGCCTGTCTCACTCTTATCGTGGTTTTGGCAGCTATTTTTGCCACCTGTAGTTTTATCTTCCCAGCCTCGTAGCAGAATTTTTGGGGTCTGTATGAATAAAATGTGTAAAACCTTTGCTTGGGCTGGGACCATCAGGTGCCCGTGGCGTGGGAATAGTAAGGAGTGATCACAAATCCCACACAGTGACACGAGGTGGGGTTAGCAGAGCTCTCCTGTCTTTAATCCAGCTTGGAATTTGAGATAAGGAATGCACAAACACACCATGTGCTGCTTGCCATTAATTTCCCCTCTTTCTCGTTGCAACTGTAGTCACTTCTTAGAGAAAAATTGCACTTCTGTGAGAAAGTTATGGATGTGTGGTTAATCACCTTTAAAAATGGAGATTGTATTCGCTGCAGAATGAATGGAAGAGGTTTTATTCCTGGACTAAACAAGGGAGGGAACGTGCCCTCACCTGGCACAGTGGCTGTGCCATCAGCCTTGGCCTTTAGGAGAACCAGCCAGGCCTCCTTTAGTTCATTAGCCCAAAGGTGATTTGGGGTTCTGTGCATCAGTGCTGGACATTTATAGCTCTTTGTGCATAAACTGTCCATCCCAAAGGCCTCCTGGAGGGATTCACAGTAACCTTCTGACTGTTCTCCCTCATCACATCCCCCACAGATTAATGCAAAGTGCTATAAAATTGTATTTGATCAAGTTTTCTCCTTGTTGTCCTCAGGTGCTTGATTGTTTTTAATTCAAGGTGAAGGCACTCCAACTTTTGGCTCAGAAACATTTGCTCTCCGTTAGGATCCAGTAACTCAGATCCAAAGTGCAGGAGAAGCCTTTGGCAACTGTAAGCAATTGCTGGTTATTAATGCCAAAGCTGTAAAAATGAAAATAGGGAGTCACTGCCTAGGCTCTGAGTGTTAGTGTTGTTTACATTCCTCATTTGATTCACATATTAACCACAATTAACGTGCCTGCTGGATTTCAAGCACATGTTTCTTCTATCACAGAATGTTGGGTTTTGTTGTTTTTTTGTTTTTTTTTTCCTCTCTCGTGCTTTACTCCAGATTGTTCCTCGCTGGGAAAGCTTTTAACAAATTCAGGCAGTGGGAAAGAATTGTGATTTGCATTATCTCAGGGAATATAGTTATATAGTTGTTGGAATGGGATGGGGATGTTCTGCTGTGCAGTGACCCTGCTGGGTACTGGTGTGTTAGTGCTTCATGGGGTTCTATAAATGTCCAGCTCTGGTTGGGGGGGAATTATTGTTTTTTTTTTTTTTTTGAAATATGCCTTTTTTCTCTCTCAGACACTCCCAGATGGGGATAGTGTTCTTGATTACAACTGGAATAATAATAATAATAATAGTTCCCTGTGAATAGTTCCCTGAAGTCACATCCACTGCTTCAGTCCTGCTCCTTCCCTATTCCTGATAATCCCTCTTTTCTCACCCCACCCCCCCTGGTCTGAACTCCCTCATCCCCCCATTTTCTTTTGTAGCCCTGTGGGCTATGGAGGGATTAATTGTACCAATAAACACAACTTTATTTCATAGTTTTATAGCATGATTAGCTATCAAATACTCTGTGCTAAAATAACATTTGCTAGGCTGTTTCAAGACAAAGTTTTGTTAGGCACAGTGGGCCTTTAATCCCCGGAGGAGTTCAGCTAACTAAATATAATATTAGTTAACATACTTTACTGATGTTAAGAAAATAATTCTGTGCTACTAAGAGATCCTTAGTCATGGTATTCCGTTTGCTGTAATGGCTCCCTTCCCTTGCATGGAGTTTGTAAACTCGTGGAACAATTGGGTTGATTAATTCTGTCCCCTTTTTTTTAGTGGTGATAGATCTCTTTTATTGGAAATTCCTCTTCATGTTACGGACAGTGCTTGATTCTGTCATTGTGTTACTAATTAAGGTATTATAGGAAATTGTTGTTTACATAAGCTTTTGAGAGCTCACATTTAGCAACATCACTTCATCCCTCTTGTGCCATTTTTCCACTGATCTCATTCCCCTGCCTTGGTGGGGCAGGGGATACGATTGCCTTCTCCGTGACAGATCACGGAATCCCCGAGTGGGTTGGCTTGGAAGGGAACTGGATCATCCAGTGCCAGCCTTGCCATGGGCAGGGACACTTTCCACCAGCCCAGGTTGCTCCAAACTGTTCTTGGACACTCCCAGGGATGGGGCAGCCACAGCTTCTCTGCCCAACCTGTGCCAGGGCCTGCCCACCCTCCCAGGGAAGGATTCCTTCCCAAAATCCCATCTAAGTGCCATTAACACAATTCAGCCATCAGAACTGCTTATCCAGTATCCAGAATATACTTTCCCAAGAACATCAGAGTTAAACTACAGAATAACCTTCTGAGTGGTGACAGCCTCCCCGTGTGGGACATGAGAAGTGAGGCTGATGTGTCTGCAGAGAGCAGTCCTGGGGGTGTGGGAGGGAGAGCTGAGATGGTCCCACCGGGCTTTGCAATTTCTGCGTCCAGATAGATTTTGCATTTAAAAATGAGGAAGATTGAACCAAACCCCAAGTAAAGCAGCCAGAAATATTCCAGTGGGATATCAGCTGGAACTCGGGGAGCCTGCTTTCCTCCTAGGACCTGTTAGGAGCAGGTGGGTGTCCCTGGGATGGACTGTCTGTGATCTCGAGGGCTGATCACTGCTGAGTGTGGCTCTCAGATTCTTGCATGTTAAGGGCTCTCAGGGTAAAAACTCTCCAAAATCTCTCAAGTGACCAGATTGTTGTAACATCCCTGACTCAGTGGCGCCTTTCCTCCTGTCCTCGTGGCGTTGACCGCCCCTTGTGCTGCGTTAGGAACTCGTGTGTTTTGATCTGCTGTAATCCAAACGCATTTAGTCTGTGTTTTATTCCACTTTGTAAACACGTTTTTTCCGTAGCTGCAAATGTCTCCACAATTATTTGTTTCAATTTGTAAATTGAACAAAAGGCTTTAATAAACAATGTCCTCGGGCAGCCTCTCCTCTCCTTCTCGTGGGGAGACAGGATTTCTAAACCCAGCCGCCTGTGAATTCGTTGGAAATTCAGAGGGGGGAAACCTCCACCGTTCTGGCCATTTACGAGTCCAGAGCACTTCTTGCCATGAGTAAACCCTGTAGCTGAATTTGCAAGCCAAGTTTGGAATTGCAAGTTGGTGTTTCAGGGCCTGCTGCTGGTGGCGTCTCATCTGAACCGAGGCACCGCGTGTGACAGTAGTAGGAACTTGTTGGAGGAGACTTTCTGGCCTGATTCGGTCTGTAGCTGCCCCAAAATGCTTGATTTTGTACTCTGGATGTCTGCTTATAATTGCTAAGCTGTAATTAGACAAGTATAAGCTCCATCAAGCAGCTCCTGGCTATGGATAGTGTAAACACAGGAGCTTGGACGTCACGGTGGGGTGGGATGGCCAGGCTGCAAACTCTGCTGGAAATTCAAACTCCTCATAGGATCCCGAGTCCACAGCTGTTGTGCTGCACTTCAGCAGTATCTGAGACAGCCTTTAGCTTCCCTGCATCCTGAGGAATTTGAGCTGAGGAACTCCTGATTCATGCTGTTTGAATCACTTGCATAAAAGTGTAGGATGTGCTTACTCGTGTGTGTTGATAACACGCACACGCCCATTCACAGACAGGAATCTACCAAGCATTGGAGGGGTCACAAAAGAAAGTTAATCTGCTGCTGGTTCAGCTCATCTCAGGAGGATGCAGGGATGTTGTGAGGTTTTGCAGGGAGAAAATTAGAATGGCCAAAGCCCGACTGGAACTTAAACGTGGCTACTACCATAAAAGACACCAGAAGTGTTTCCACAAATACATCATCTACAGAAGGAGGATGAGGAGAATCTCCATCCTTGATTGGATGCAGGGGAAACACAGTGACTAAAAGGCTGAGGTTCTCAGTGCCTTGTTTGCCTCAGTCTGCAATAGTAAACTCAGTTTTCCTCAGGGTACTCAGCCCCCTGAGCTGGAAGAGAGGGATGGGGAGCAGAGGGAAGCCCCCTCTCTGGAGTCTCTGCTCCTCTCCAAATGACAACCACCACAACAGACACCCTTTCCTCATTCAGTGTTGAGGTTTTAATTTGTCATTTAGCCACTGGATTTTGACTGCAGAGTAGAACTGGAGGGAGGAAGAACAGAGTACAGGGGGGGTTGTTTGAACCTTTCTCTCTCCTGATCATTGTTGGCTGGAACTCCTTTCAGCACATGTTCAGGTGTTTCCTGATTGGCACCACAATGCATTTATTGTCCCTGCTGTTGGGAAGTCGAGGCTCAAGTGTAACAGGAAGGGTTCTCCACTGCTGGTAGATTTGGGGTGTAAAACATCCCCCTGCTCCACAGCAGAAGTTTATTTGTGTCCTTTCCAAATCACCCCTCGGGATTTCAGAACTGCTGTTCAGTAGAAAGGTGCTGGGGTTTTGCTGACAGATCACCAAGTGGTTTCCAGCCCCTAACCCTTCAGTGGAAAGAGGTTTTGGTACTCATTGGTGCCTGTTTCAGACACACTGAGCTTCAGCCTATTTATCTGCCCATATAATCCCTGGTTTTCTTGTGAGCAGGAGGGCTGGGATGGTTTATTCTCTTACACTACCCTTTTTTTTAACTATTTTTATCAGCCTTTGGCTGGGGAAGGAGCTGGTTATACCAAGGCTCCACGCCTGTGGTTCCCTGCTAGGTGACACTGCCTTTCTCACAAGTCTTTTGCTCGTTTTGTGCAAAATGTGGCGTGTGAGGTTTTTTTTGTTTTGGCTTTGGCCAGATCCTTCTGCCACTGACTTCATTGCTAGTGCTAATAAAACCATGGGAAATGTTTTGATGGGTAGGAGATTGCAGGGACTTGAGGTTTCAGCTTTGATACTGTGTTGGCTGCTGCACATAATCTTCGGTAAACCAAAGATAAAAAGCAAAGCTTGTTTTAGAAAGCCATGGGCTTTTCAGAATGAAGCTTGGCAAGTTTTGATCCTCACTTTGTCGAGTATTTGTCCACATATCAGTTGTTTTGTGCCCGTGTTTACACTCACGTTGCCTCCGGGCTTGTTTTACTGAGCTGGATAAAGTGTTTATTATGTGGGTTGCAAAATATGTTCCTAATGGGATCCTAACCCGTGGTGCCACAGTGGCTGGGGGTTGTTGGGATCTCCTGTTGTGCAACAGGGAGTGGGGCAGGTAACCACAACCCAGCGTGCTGGCCTTCCTCTGGGGAGCCTGGAGGGTTTGTGGCAGGGCAGGGCTTTGCTGGGCTCCCTCACATTAACTGTTTGCTTGGCTTGGCCGGTGGCTGCTGGCAGGGGCATCTCCCCAAGGGATCTTGAGTCCCTTCCATGCCCAGAGCCTCCCCTCCTCCAAAATTGGGGCAGATTGCAGCAGCTCCACAGCCTGAAGTTTGGACCACGATAGTGGCGAGGTGGCTTGTCGTGCTCGTTCCTCTTGGCAGGTTGTTTGGGGGTGGGGGGAGCTGGTGGATAAAGGTCCTCAGCAAAGTTCTGCTTACCCTGTAACCAACCCTCCCACTGGCTTGAAGCTGCTCTGGTTTGTTGCCTGTTTATAGCACTGGTGTGCACACTCTGAAATTTCAGCTGAATTAGAGATGTATTTTGGGATCTGTTTCCATCTCGTGGAAGATGTGGTGCTTCTGTGGTTTCAGGATATCTCCCACATGTCCTCTCTCAGATTGCTCTGGATGTGTTCAGGAACTTTTTCACTTGGAGGGGGCTCTAACTAAAGCTCATTTAGCAACTCTGACCTAATGAAGGCTAAAGAATTTATTCTAAAATACAAATTAGGCCACGGTCCTTCCAGAGCCAGAGTGCCTCCTGGAGATTCTCCTAGAAATAAATAACACTGAAAAAGTTTGCTTTCCTTAATGCAATAACATGTAGGAAGGTAGGTCTTGTATTAAATTACTTTGTATGTGATAAGATGTGATTATAATAAAGAAGGAGATTTATGATTACTATAAAAAGAAATGTGATTGTATTATAGTTTAAATAAGTTATTTGCATTTCAGATTTATTTTGGAGTAGTGTCTTTAGGCACCAACTGTACACTGGGTTCACATGTGCCAGGAACTGCACAAAGAAAACAAGATTATTGCTGCTTTGGGAGCCTTGAGGGAAGTTGTGGCTTCCCAGGTTGTGTCACTTCACTCTGCAGAATAAATGTAGAACCTCATCCTCACTCACTACTAGCAAGTAAAAATTACTCTGAGGATGGAGTTAGAAGCTGTGTCACGATCAGGACCTGGTGGGCTGTTCAGTGGGACCCCCTAAGGGACATCTTAGGATATTATTTTTCCCCCACTTTTGATTTATTCTATTTTTTTTTGTTTGTTTTACTTTTTGCAGTTGTATTAAGCACAGGCATTCGTCCCTCAGCAGGTTCAGCCAAGATCTGTGTAAATAATGTAGATGGAGCTGACTTGGATGAGGTGCAAATTGGGATCACACGTCCGCCGGGGTGGAGTGATTTACATTCTCTGGTTACAGCAGTTAATTGTGGGTGCCCTGATAAGCCCTGTTTACTGCCAGAGCAGCTTGTCACAGGCCTGCTGAGCATCAGCACTGGGCCATTTAAGGCTCCATTACCTGCTCTGCTTACTGCTGCACGTGAAGGGTTTAAGGCAGAAGATGATCCAAATGCCATCTACTGTCAGATGGAGACCTGAAACGCCCCTCTCAGCTCCTTCACCCTCGGGGAGCAGAAGTGTCAAAGGATTAAGCTGCCTAAAAACTGGTGTTTTGGAAAAAGGATTTTTAACTGTTGACACCTTTCCTGAGCCCGGTGCAGGGCCGGGTCTGGCAGTAGCTGCTGATGGAGTGCCCATCGCTGGCTCCGTGGAAAAGCCGGCGCATTCCCGGGCTCCGGTACCTTTTTGGTGCCATTCCCACGGAGCAGGACGGTCTCCTCTCCCGACCCTTGACTGCGCTCTGAGCTCCAGCCTGCCAAGTTTCCACTCCTTTTGTAGGCACAGGGAGATGGGAGGGAAAGGGCAGGATCCACGGGCAGCTGCAGCACCCTTCCTTCCCTGGCAGTGTCACAGCACTCACGCTCCGAGAGAAGGCTGAGCCCCCCTGTTCTGTTCAGTGTGTGTGTGTGCAGGTGGTGTGGGCACAACCTGCAAGTCCCCCCTGCTGTCCATAGGGCTTTTCTATCCACAGTGGTTCTCCCTTCCATCTTCCTCAGCTTGGGGCTGCCTCTGTGCTGTCTGCAGGGTGAAAACTGGCACCAAGAAAACTGTACCTCAGATTAAGTCGTACAGAAGGTGGGGGATGCTCCTACCCCATTTCTTTGTGTGAAAAATCTTAACCTAAACTTTTAGATCCCCTCTGATACGTGGGCTGTCTGAGAACAGCCGATTGTGCAGCGTGGCTGGTACCCAGCAGGCTCAGATTGCTGGTTTTTTTCCTAAATGGGAAGAAAAGCAGCAGCATGGCATATGTTCTCCAGCATTCTGGGTGTTCATGCACACCCTTCTGACAGCCCTGCTTGAGCACCCGTTGGTACACCGAGGGTACAACGTGTAGCGTTGTGAAACAGCCCACAGAAAGCCTTTGGGATAAAGTAACATGCTGTGATCATCTTAAATCTCAGCTAATTTTAAAGCATCCCTGCCTAAATTGCATCTGTTCGTCAGATTAAACAAAAGGAGTCGAAGGTGAAAATGAAATAAAGGGTTTCCTTTTTTTTTTTTAGACATAGAATAATGAGTGTTTGCAACCCCCCTCAGTAATAACCCACAGAAACACCCAGTGCTCTGCCCCATCACAGCCCTGGGACTCCCAGCCTGGCCATCCTGCCCTCCCTGATGCTGGAAACACAGGAGAAGTGCCCTGTGAGCAGAGTGTCCACACAGAAGGAACTTTAATCTCCAAGTTTATCCCTGAGACAGCTCCACAGGGGAATTTCAGCCTCACTGGCAAGAGGGAGGGCAAGGAATGAGCTCAGTCTCTCAAAAGAAAATTCAGCAAACTTTAAAATAATGCGTCTGGAGTGCCAATATATTGTATAGGTTGCAATATGCTGGTTAATGAATGTTGAATTAGCAAGTCAATATTTCCATTCCCCAACCTTTTAGGGTAATTTTGCGTGAATGTAAAAAAAAAAAAAACCAACAAACTAAAACATCCAACACATGTTTGTGCAGGGTTCAGTTCTCAAGGGCAGCTTGATCTGACCAAGAAAGTTCCCAGTGCAAGGAGGGGCAGCTAAAAGATGCCACTGTTACCTCCACGGGTCTGGAAGAGCACAGGGAGGTTCTGCACGTGTTTTGTGGCTTCTCTGTGTGTTCCTCCAAATGGGAAACAGCAAAACCAATTGACACTGTGGTGAATTTTAGTTTGATTTTTTGTGTGTGTGTGTGTTCTTCCACGGGGTCCTACTGTGTTGGGACTGCTGGGAATCCGGAGAAGGGATAGAGGAGGCTGTCGAGAGATACAGGCACCTTGCGTTGCCCTTAAAGGGAAAAGCGTTGTTGGACTTTGTGGGCACCTGGTTGTAATTTCCACTGGACTCAGAGGGGTCACCTGTGCAGGAAAAGGTGCCTAAGCGTGACTTCAGCCATCTCTTAAGTTTTATTCTGATCCTCTTGACCCAGCTGAATTCCTGGCGGTGATGCAAATCTCCCAGCCCCGAGTTCACGTTAGACCCGGGTTTGTTCAGTGAGCAGCAAAGGCTTCTGTGGTTTTACAGTGCAGAAGTAACTGGTCATTTCCCTTAAAAAAAAATGATGGATTTGAAATCCATTCAAATGAGATATTTTCTGTCTTGTGACAAGAGCTTAATAGCTTCTTGCATTTGTGTTTGGAAACATATTCTTTGAACTTTTGTGTAGCGTTCCGCCAGCGTAAGGCAAACATTCTTCCTCAGTTGGTAATAGGCTGTCTGGTGTCTGTAATTCAGCGTTATTTAGCTTCAAAATTAACTGTATATATTTGTAAGTTTTTAATTAAGATGTGTTTCTCCTCGAAGCTTTTCGGAGCTTACTCAGAGGAGCATCAAACAACGGCATAGTTTTGGTCTTCCCCCTCTCTGCCTATTAGCTTCTCCTGCTCTGCTTATAAATTTCTGATGACAGACATAAACATTTACCTCCGTGGGCATTACTTAACTCTGAGATCACTTTGTTCTATAAATACAAATAAATAGAAGGCCCTTTAATGGGTGCAGGGGGAGCCAGCAGCGAAGTGGTTAAAGGTTTGTGCCGGCAGCCTGGCCAGCAGGAGCTGGCCGTGTGGAGCAGGGGGGACGCCAGCCTGTCTCTAAACTTTTTGGCCCTCCCTGAGTGCAGAGATGAAGGAAGAGCCCTCTATAAATCACTGGAGATTAGAGACCCTGTTCTTGCCGACTCTGCAGGGTTGCACTGCTTAATGTCAAAGCCTCACGTATTACTTTAACAGCACTCCTTTTCTTTATTAAATCCACTTTGAAATAAAAAAATGATGATCTTTCCAGTGAGGGGGAGAAGGCCTAAAAGGATTTAGAAAGTATCTGTTATGTTACATTACGGAGACTAATAACTGCACAGGGAGTAGGTAACATTTTTGCACCATTTCAGAAAGTAAAATGAATAGACTTTACAGAGTTTTCCTCCTGAAAAATATTTATTGCCGTTGATTTTGAGCAACTTTTTGTGGGCTTCTCCCTGAAGGTGGACCGAGCGCGAGAGCTGGCGGGGATTTCCCTCCAGGTTTGCGAAATTAAATTTGCATCTTCGTTTTTTTTTTTTTTTGCACGTTCTGCAGCATCTGGTTTTAGATTACTTTTTTTTAACCTTTGGGTTTATTCTGGCGGAATTTTATTCCGTCTCTATCTCCATCTGAGTATGATGAAGACATATTTTAAACAGCTGTATCTGTGTCAAATGTCAGCGTGTTTGCTCGTAGCCTCGCTGTCTTGAGGACATGCAGAGGCTTCTAGGCGCTGCATATTTATCTGCTGTTATGACCTGATTTTCTCCTGATTTGTGAAAGTCACATTTAAGCAGGATTTACTATTTTATTTTTTTTTTAACATGCAAAAGTTGATGTGGTTGTTTATGTGTAAAACACTGTTGTTTTCCCACATGTATTCGGTTACCTCCTTTAATACGTTGCATCCCAGCTAACAAATATCCCAAGCCAAAGGAATTGCACATACGTTTGTTTTTTTTTTTCCCCTGCACATAAGTGTTTCAGATCCTCCAGGTCATTTAGTATCCATTAGGACACTAAAGCTCCTTACTGTTTTCTCATTAATAGTCAAGTCTGTTACCACGACAAAAACAATTTCTGAGAGACGGGATTCTTTGAGAAACATCCCTGATGAAAGTCCTGGAAATCCTAACAACAAATGTTGTCAAGTTAGATTTCAGCGAAGCATTTCTGTTTCGCTGTGCAGCATTATGCCCCAGGAATGTAGTTTTTCCTTTTAGTCTCATGACTTTAAACACAACACTGGCATGAAACCCATTAAGAATAACAGATTTATAAGCTCTTGTTGATGGATCCTGTTCAAATGCAGTAGGATGGAAGGTGAAAATATTTTTGGTCTTTAAACGTATTAAAAATAAACTGTGATTATTTTAATTCTCCACATTTGAAGTGGTTTGCTTCTTTGCAACCGTGCTCGGAGTGTTTTTCTACCCGTTCACAGTTCATTTACGGTACAGTTTTGAAGTTTGGAAATAGTTCACACCTATAAAATGTGGGGTTTGCATTTGCCAGGGAAAATGAATATTGTTTTGCAATGTATCTTATCCAAAAGCTGACAAGTAACAGCTTTTTTGCTGGTTTGCTCTGACAAACAGCTTGAAGGTATCACCTTTGTAGGCGGCTGCCGCAATGAATTGCAGATATTCATTTATAGCTGTTTGTACTCTGTGTGTTCTTTCATGTGTTTCAGGAATATTGCCCAGTTCCAAAGTATGAGCTCTTAAAATAACCAGAAATGGGGGTGGGGTCGAGATATTGTATAAACACGGCGAATTTTCTGGGGCTGGCTGGGCGCGCGTTTGAGGACCCGGCCCTGGCGGTGAGCGCTCCACAAGTGCACTTTTGAGGCGAGCAGGGAGCGGAGCAGGAGGTTATCAGAGCCCCGAGCAGCGATGCCGACGCTCAGACCAGCAGGCCGTGTTTTATTAGGAGAGAACAACTCTATAAAAGGAACAGGAGATTCAATCATAATATAGCGGGGTGACACGGAGGCAGCTGACAGCATGGCTTCAAAACCCATTTAAGATCCGAGCAGAGTTGCCACGAGTAATGTGCTGCAGCTGGGGAGATCGTTTTGGGGAGAGCAGGGCCTGCCATGGGCCTGCGGATTCGCCTTGCCGAGCGGAGCCGGCGCCTCGCACGGAAAAGGCTCGGGCTGGGCGCTCGTTACCACCCACGGGCAGCGCTGGGAAAGCTCAACCCCTGTTTGTGCGTGTGTTTTTCCTTCTGAAAAGTGGTTTTGGGGGAGAAGTGGGAAGCAATGACCGGTTCGGTGGTTTGGGCTGGAAAGAGAGGGAATAAAAGCCCTGGCTGCGGAAGTGGCGCGGCGTGTCCTTCTGGATGGAGGGGGTTTGATGGTGGGAGGAAATGCCTCCAAGAAAGGCCATTTTGAAAAGGGGGAGCGCTCTGATTCTGGAATTTTTTTTTTTTTTTGTGGTGTGTGAAGGAGTGAAATGTAACTTGTAAGAAAAAAGAAAAAATCCTATTTTTTTCCCCTTAACTCTTCCTGCTCTCCAGCCATTCAGTAAGTCGCTGCTCTTTCGGTCACCGTCCCTGGAAGTGCTCAAAAAGCAGAGTAAATGTGGCACTTCACAACAGGGTTTATTGGGCACGGGGGTGTCTGATCAGAAGTTGGACTCGATGATCTTGGAGGTCTTTTCCCAGCGTAACGATCCCGTGATCGGCTGTTCGCCGGCGTTGCTGACTGTCTTTCATCTCTCCTCCTCTGACACCCGTGAGCCAAGCCCTGAAAGCTGCAAAACGCTTCTAAATCTGAGGCAAAGACTGGAACGTTTAAAAATTACAAACTTTGGTGTGCCAAAAACTGGTTTGGTTTGGGAGTGCTTAAACCCAAGTCATTGTTGGAATCGTTTGAAAGTAGGATGCTGTAGCGCGTCCAGCTTGAAAATGTATTTTTAAAAGCTTGGCTACTTCATTAGTTCAGCCAGACTGTTCAATTTGCACTCTTAAAAGAAGTTTTGGAGGGACTTCATGCCTGCTCTCATGTGGCAGTTTGTGTATGTGGCTTTACTGGGAAGTAAAACTGCCTGGATGGACTTTCCAAGGGATGGACTTCCCAAGGTCAGCAGTATCAGCAGGGGTGAAGTCTCTGTCTAGAGGAGAGGTTGGCCAAATTTCTACTCTACTGTGATCAAAATCGAAATTCACTTATATTTTGGCTGAAAGTACCTTGTAATTTATGGAAGAAAAGGTCATCTTCTCCCCTGGTACGAGGTAATGCTAATTTAGGAATATACAGCTTTTTCGTTTTTCAGTTCTCCTTGCAGAGGTTGCTGTCCTACGAAAATGCCCTGCATGGAAAGGGGCTCAGAGAGGAGAACCATGATTAAAACAAATATCACCAGGTTTTCTGAGTAATTACAAGGAACTTCCTATTCTAAAAGGACAGCAGAAATTTTGGAATTCACACGTAGGTTCGTGTCACTTCCCAACAGGGGGAAGAAGTAACCAGGACTGAAAAAAAACCCCTCAAACAAGCAAATCTTTCATTTTTAATTTATCTGTATTAGAAGCAGAATCAAAATAGCTACAGTAAGTGTTTGGGATTCCTTCTTTTATTAAAAAATTCCATGTCGATTGTGTTTTTTGAAAGAAAAAAAAAAAAAAAAAACAAACCAGGAGCATAGGTAGAATTAGGAAATCCAGGCTGCCCCTGTCAGCCTCAGCATTGCATGGGATTGACTTTAAATTGGGCACCTGGTCACACGGACGTGGAGACGTGACAGACGAGCCCCGGTGCGGGGAGAGGTTCCCCTCCTTCCCACCGGAGCTTCCCGCCATCCCTGGCATCCTCCGGACACCGGGATTTTCCCTTGCTCTGAACACAGAGTCCAACGACAAGGATGGCTTGGTGAAAAATCACGTTCTTCTTTCTTCTGCCGCTCGATTCCTCGGTTCGTCCCTCCTGCCGAAATTCCTTGGTTTCTCTTTGGTGCTGCATCCGTGTCCAGGACAGATTGAGTGGAAGGGACTGATTTAAGAAGGCGTTTTTTTGGGGGGAGGGGTGAAAGGTTGGGGGTTATTTGCTCCCACACACACATTTATGACTGGCAAGGTAGCATGAAATTCCATGTGCTGCCTTGGCTCCCAGGGAATGCAGCTCTGCAAGGTTGGGGTTATTAGCAAAGCAAGTATCTGTCATCCAGAAAACAAGGCAGCTTAAAGATTATGTCCTAATTTCACACTTGCTATGGCGTAGCATTACTGGTGCAGAAAATGATGGAGAATAAGCTGAACACTCATTTGCCCATAAACCTACAGGGGGGTAATGTCCTAAAAAGCCACTGAAATTGGATATCTGGAAAATGAACTCATTTTTTTTAAGTGGGTCACAACATCTGTGATTATCTCGTCGGGATTACGAGCGCGATCGTGCTGTGGTGGCACCGACTGCTTCCCGTGGGCTTCGCCCCTCCGTGCCAGTGGTCTGTGGCTGGATGAGTGCTGGTGTGTCCAGCACATCCCCAGCTTCCCTTCGTGGGTGGGAGGAAGAAGTGTGTCAGGATGGTCTAGAAATGCTGGATACGTCAGCCCTGGTTTAAACCATGGCCTGTGACTCCCATTAGGGGTGAATTTTGACCGGTTGTCTATTAAGATAATACCACGTTCTCCTGTGCTTTTGCTTTCCTGCTTTCGAGGAGATAATTTAAATGCTTTCAAGGCTTGGAAAATGTCTAGAAAGTAGCAGGGAAATTGTTTTAGAAGCTACATGGAGCTCTGAGTCACTGTGTGGTGCACATGGACCTTCCTGCTCTTCCCATCAGCAGAAGTGCTGCTGGAGGGGATCTGGTGTATTTGTGTGGGGGATAAAATATTTTCCCTGTGAGCAATGTGGATGGCAGGCCATGGTGGCAAAGTTTAAAATGAACTCATGACCAAAAGCCCCCCCAAATAATTGTGTTCACGTTTCTTGGGAAGGCCTAAAGTTGTCAGTGCAGTTCATGGCGATGACTTTTATTTCAGGCTTTTGCCTCTTTCTACCTTAGCACTGTCTTGCTTTTTCAAACAGGAGACAATTACCTTTATCACAGAGTCATAGAAACATATGTTTGGGTTGGAAGGGACCTTAAAGATCATCCAGTTCCACCCCCTGCCATGGGCAGGGACACCTTCCACCAGCCCAGGTTGCTCCAAGCCCCGTCCAACCTGACCTGGAACACTTAAGGGATGGACCATCCACATCTTCCCTGGGCAACCTGTGTCAGGGCCTCCCCACCCTCGCAGGGAAGAACTTCATCTACTTTTCTCCTTCAGGTTTGTCCTGCACATGCTGGCTTTGGAGTCGGCACTGGCAAGCACCAGCACTTTGGAGACTGTGCCTTTATTCTCGGTTGCCGAGCAAGGACATGTTCTTTCAGGTCATTTGGGTTCTTCTTTCACCCCACATCAGAGCTGTCTCAGTTTCCTCCTCCTGAAACCCCTTCCTGAATGTCCCTGGGGCAAACTGCAAAGGATTGTAACCTCTTAGCAGCTCTTCCTACCCAGCCTTCTAAAAATGGTGCCTCGCTCTGGACCTCGGGGCACTTCGGGCTATACATGTGGTGACTTAATCCTTGGAAGATGTGGGAATCCTCCAAACTATGTGCTGGGATTTGGGGTGGAATCTCAATTTCCTTCCTCTCAGATAGAGCACCATGAGAAAAGGCCGTGGTTGCAGGAGCCATCTGTTCGAAACGAGCCGGGACCCGGAGCCGCCGGACAACCTCCCAGCTTCCCAGCAGAGAGCTGGATCCTGCTCCCTGTTCCCTTTCCTCTGCCAGGAGATGAGGAGGGATAGGGGAGAGATTAGTCTGGACTCCAGGAGCCTGTGAAATCGGTGTTTTTTCACGCCCTGATGGTAATAGCAGTTTTATGACAAAGAATCCTCTCTGCTGAGGCAACCTGTGGAAGAGGCTGTGCTCCCAGAATGGTGATCCTGAAAGGATTTAGAAACACAATTGACTGAAACTTGAAAAATGTGAAACACTCGGAGGAAAAGCTGCCTTCTGTTAGACTAGTTCTGTAGAAAGGGAGGGGGAAAAAAAAAGGGACAAAAGCCAAACCCGGCCATCACACATTCCTCTTCTGCTTAGGGCTCTGGGTGGAGGGTGTCTGCCCTCAGCAGAGCCCTCGTTGGGGCAAACCATTACAATTTGGAGGAACCCCTCCTGGTTTTACCAGGTTGTTTTTCTCCGTGGCAGCAGAGGGGTCACGGGCTCCCAAAGGTTATTTCCTGCCACGCAGTCACCGGCCAAACAGCATTGTTCTTGGGGAGTGCCAACCCCAAACAACCCTGTACCCCCTCTCCACTGTTTACCCAACACCAATCTTTGCTTTATTTTTCTTCTCAGGGTGCTTTGGGTCTGTTCAGGCTCTCACAAATGAAATAGGAAGTGGTAAAACACAAAGAAGCAGAGGACAAAACAGCGCAGAGGAAAGATTGATGCTGGTTTGGGGACAGGGGTGACGTGCACAAGGGTCTCTGGAACCTGAAAAGTTCAGTTTTCATGTATTTCAGCTTTGAGTATAATTAGCTTATGAGCACTTTGTTGTTTCCATGCCTAAAACCCAGGGCAGGAAGCGGCAGAGAACTGAGATATATCGTGAGATTTATGAAGGCAGAGCCCAGGGAGCTCTCAGACGCCGTTTATAAATGTCAGCCCTATCTGAACCCACAGCAGGGCTTGCAGGGGAACCCAGGAGCAGAGAGGTCTCGTCCCTAAGCATGACAAAGCAATTATTGATCCCCCTGACGGGGGAAGCAGCGCTGGAAAAGCAGGAGGGACGGCGGAGAGAGCGATGGAACGTGACACAGAGGCGGAAGGGGAGGCCAAGGACAGGTTACCAGAGGAGTGGGCCCGACTCCAAATACCCCAGATGCAAAATCCCTCAGTTTTGGTAAACTTGGATTAGCATGTAAGAACAAACAGAAGAACACAGCTGGCCTTGCAGCTCTATCATTGATTAAACAATATCTGCGGGGCTTTGAAGTCTGGAGAAGTTTGGGGAGCTCAGGCTCGCAGTTTATCTGCCAGGGTTGAAGTATTCCATCCTGGTTTTCTGTTTTAGCACCTCTGCAAAGGGGCTTTCTAATGAGCTAAATATATAGAAAGGTGGAGGGAGAAACTTGGGATTCAGGCACAGAAAAGATCTATTTAGAGACACCCTGTAGCGACTGTAGTCAAGGCAGTTTTTGGATGCTGTGTCCAGAGGGGCCTGTCCTACTCCCAGCTCCCTGTGCAACTCACAGCTTTCCTGCTGGCACTGCTTCCATCTTCCCACTCAGGATGTTGAGAGAGAGAATTTCTTCTGACTAGAAAATTGCCTTTCCGAGTCTGATTTGTATATAAACACAGGGAGTTTTCAGTACTGGGAGGAGGGAGATGGACCAAAACCTGGATTTTTAGACTCTCATTGGGGTGAGTTTAATTAAAAATTCACATATGTGGGGGAAGCAATGAGAACCAGAGGGCAGAAGACAGGAGTTTTATTTGTGATTCTCCCACTGTGTCCCATGGTCTGTAGTTGAATTCACTCTTCCCTCTTACAAACTGAGAATAAGACTATTTCCATGAAGTGTTTTAAAATGACCATATGTGATGACCATGTGCAATAAGTGTGAACTGGTATTATGCCTGGAAAAAACTGTGGGTGTTTATGAATGCCCAAGGGCCAGGATCCATCCCAGATGGGGTTCAGCACCTGAGAAAAAGAGCTTGAGTTGACTTCACCTTCTCCAGTGACTTTTTAAGAAACTTGTAGGAACTGTATAATACAGCCCATAATTTAGTGACTACTTCTGTGCCTGGAGTGAGGCAGGGGAGTCAGGACCTCACTCACTGAAACACCACGATGCTGAAGCTTCCATCCTACAGTCACAGAATGGCCTGGGTTGGAAGGGCCCCTAAAGCTCATCCAGGGACACTTTCCACCATCCCAGGTTGCTCCAAACCCCATCCAACCTGGCCTTGGACACTTCCAGGGATGGGGCAGCCACAGCTTCTCTGGGCAGCCTGTTCCGGCTGATTTATAATGTCCCAGGAGGAGCTCTTTTTGCCAGGATTGCAGATTTTTAGCCCAGTCCTGAGAGGTGTTTTGCCTGCCCTTAGCACTTCCTCTCAGTGATTGAAGTCTTCCTTTAATTCCCCATTATTTCTCCCTATGGATTAGTTGTAGATTTCGTGGCTGTCACGATCTGATGTTTGTCCGTGCAGGGCTTGCAGATGGAGAAGCTTTTGAAAGTTCTGGCACTGGTGTGATGGAGGAATCGAAAGGCCAACCCTCCAATGAGCTGTGTGTGTGGGAAGTGGGAGTTTGGCTTGGCACTGGGGAGTGTGGAACCCTGTGCAGTGGTTCCTGTCCCCTCCCAGCAGCCAGTTCTCTCCAGGTAGCGGAGCCACACCGGTGGAAATCACAGTTTTACTCCCCGACTTCAGAGCCAAATCGAAAGACCTTTATGCAAGCACTGGGAGCTTTGCTGGAGTAAAAAACTCCAGATCAGTGGGGTCTTAGGTCAAGTTTAAACACGCTTAAGTCCTTATAAAAAAAAAAGAAAAAAAGAAAAAAACAGTGTGTTTTTTTTCTCTGTTGTTAGCAATGGGCATTTCTCTTCTAGGTAAGTTGATTGTGGGTGTGTGATTTCAGTGTCCGAAATCCCAACTTCCTCCGCTAGCCAAACTGGTTTTGGAACACGTGGGTACTGCTCAGCAGAGGAGATCGACAACTTCTGGCTTAAATACTGGGCAGTTATGGCTCAGAGCTATTGTAACAGCTTTATAAATAGGAACGTCTTAAATATCTTAAAGGAGAGGCTGTTTTGCAGTGGCCACTGAAATCTTTATGGCTGATCTGAGCAGGATGTTATAAACCAACTGGATACCCCTGATGACTCTGTGCAGATGCTGTAGAGAGACATCTTCTTTATCAGTAAAAAGAAAAGATGTTAAAAAGGAGCTCTCTTAAGCCAGTGCTTTTAGAAGCAATCTGAAACAGTTCTAACATGGAAGGAGTTCTGATTTTTTTTTTTTTTTTTTGGTGGAAGTAATAACCCACCTGCAGATGAGTATTTGGGGTAAATTTAGTCTATATTTGCTTCAGGTAGAGTTGTATAATCAGCTTCGTACCCCAAGTTCATGAAAATGGTTTATTTTGACTGATGAGCTTAATGGAGTTCAGTCAAACCACCTCATTACTGTAACCACTGGTCTTTAATATTCCAGCCAGGGCAGGCTGCAGGAAACCTTGGGATAACACGCCAGGCCCTTCCTCCTCTTACTGAAGGGGGCTTGAGTCCCACAGAAGTTGAGCTCATTTGTCCTGGTGTCTGTTCCCAGCCCCATTTTCATGCCTGATTTTACTGCCACACCTTCCTTCACTGGCATCCTCCTCCTCAGGGTTTCTTGCTCACCCTCAGGTACCTTTTCCTGAGCTTTGCAGTTCTCCCCCCACTTTTCCAGCAGCTCCCTGTCCATTGGTTCAAATCCCTCCTTAAAACTGACATCTTCCAGGAAATTCTTCCTCCTCCCCTGTCACTGATAATCTCTCCTCCATCTTCCTTTATCATTTTTTTCCTATGGCCTGTTCTCTGTTTTTCTGTCAGAGTTTCTGCGAGGCAGGGAATGTGTCTGTTCAGATTATTCCTTACCATATATATATATATATATATAAAATACATGCTATGAAATATTGCTCATAAAAGGACATGAAAAAGATAATATTTAGCCTTTGTAAATATTCCCCAATACACCTCTGGTGTTTTATAACATCCTGATTCAAAGGGTAGAAGTACATCACTAGTTTCTGTGTAGCAGTGTGGTCCTGTATCTACTCCTCTACATAATAATAAATGTTATGGGAAAAAAAGCAGCCACTAACATTTAGGAAATGAAGTAAACTAGAATCAAATTATGTCTGATTCTATAATTTTCAGCTGTAGGACATGTTTGATAGATGAGCTGAGTCTGTATTTGGGTTTGGAAATATGTTCTATCTGACTGTAGGTGTGTGTATGAGCATTGTGTTTATCTGTTCCTGTATGTACAGGGTGTTCATGTGCATTAAAATACTAAAGTAACGTCACCAGGATTTTATTTTGCAGGAATGTTCCATGAAATAAGAGCTCTCTGGTGTTATACCACAGTAAAATTGGGAATAAAAGCCTGGGTTTTAGGCCCCTAGCTAAATGCTTGGTTGCACACAAACACGCACACGTAGCTGAGAGCAAAGGAGAGATATGTGGGAGATAAAAGAGAACAAATGGACAACTTATAATTACATGTATTTTGGTTCATCTGGTCTCCAGATGATCATCCTCGATCCTGACGGGTTTGACAAATCAGTTTATTAGGACTGTAAGTGTAACCCAGGGCTGTGCAGTAGGCAAGGGAACACTGATTATTTTTTTTTTTTTATTCATATTATATTCAGTCATTTCATTATTGGAGGTAAATACTGCTTGTACTTAGAAACACAACAGCTGGTCTCATGTGAGAAGGCAATCCACAGATTAACTTGCCAAATGTATTACCAGTTCATTTCACTAGACTGAGAACCTAAGGGTATTTTAATAGTTTTGACCTTGATCAGGCAAGAAAACAAATGCCCTCGTTCTCAAGTTGAACCTGTGACTTAAGGACTGATCTGTTCTGCTGCGGTGTGAAGTGTGCCCAGCAGCCCTGGCAGGCTGGGAACGAGTGTTTTATACAATAAATGGGGCAAATTCAGTGCTGAAAGGTGTAGCTGTGATTCCCAGGTTGCTCGGGAGGGGAGATGCTCCGATTCCTGCCTTGCTGCTTCCTGTGCTGTTTGTGCGGAGGGTTGTTCTGAGCAAATTGGCTCCTGAGTAAGGAGGTGTTTTTAGTCAGATGTTTGCGTGTCTGATTTGGCTTTAAGGTAGATTTTTACATTTAAAAAAGTCAATTTAATTCAAACTGAAAGGCCAGATGTTTGCAGCCTCTTCTCTGGGCCCTGCTGCTGTTTGCAGACCGTGCTGGCTGCAGGCTCGTGGCTGGATTCTGTGCACCTCTGGATGCAAAGCGTGTCACAAAGAGCAGCTCCAGGGACAGGAGCGTGTGTCCAGCACTGGGAAAGGAGCTCTAGTGAAAATTAAATGGCAGCAGGTCTTCCAAAGAGGGACTGGTTTTAACAGACTTTTCCCCGTAAGGTTTTTGTGCCGTGAGAGTCTTCCTTCAAGGAAGGCAGTGCTGGACCCTGCACCCTGCCAGGGCTGGAGGGACTCTCAGGTGTCCTTTCCCTCTCCTGACGGATTTCTCCATTCCCAGGGACTTCTCACACTCAGACTTGCCCAGCATGGAAAACTGGGCAAGATGAACCTTTCCCAGAGTGTGAACTTCACTTGTGGGGCTTTTCCAGGTTCAGTCCCTTTAACTGAGGTCTCCAGTGCCTGCGTGGATCCACAGGCCTGACTATCTGCTTTCCTTCAGGAAGAGTTATGAGCACTAAGGATTTGAGGGTGAGACTCTGGAAGGCTCTTGACATTGGCCTAATTCAGTTTGCTTTGAAGTTTGTTTTGTTGGAAGCCAGGCGCCGCAGCCGCCCGGCGCTGTCCTGCTGCAGAGAAAAACGGGATTGAGCCTCCCTGTCCTGCTGGGAGCTGGGTGCTCTCATCTCAGGGGCCACCTGGTGAAACAGCTTCTCCCTTTCCAGTTTTGAATCTCTCCTTTTCCTCTGTTTCCTTCTCCCATCACCTCCTCCTGCCAGCAGTGCCACGGCCACGCGTCAGTGCCGAGAGGGGAGTGACAAAACCGGGAGGGCACCAGCCAGTCCTGACGGTGGCTGAAGCCTCAACATCCATTTTTTTTGCCTCTTGTTTCCTAATCAGATCTTTGTCAAAGTCTTGTGGTCACTTTGTCATTAATTCTCTGTAAGAACTCTTTGAAAGAACCGAGTTTGGAGATGTGGGACAGGCCAAAAAAACTCTGGAACGCTTTTTCCACGAAACCTGCGTCTTATTTCACAGTCCTGTGACTGCTTTTAAAAATAGCTTCTCCCTGCATCTCCAAAATCCCTTCTCCTGCTCCGTGCTCTTTGAAGTGAGATAAACCAGATGAATATCGGGATTTTTATTTTTCTTTTCACGTTTTTATAACATTTACCAGATTAACAAGTGGGGATTTACTTTGCACTTCCCTTCTACTGTGCTGTTCCTGGAAGAGATAAGGAAAACTCTGTGCTGTGCACAGCTCCCAGGTCTGCTGAGCATTGGGTTGGGCTCTTGGTCCCTGCAGAGGAAGAACAGAGCCTTGAACTTGAATCTCAGCAACAAAGCTCCTTCCATTTGACCTGGCTGTTGGATTCAGTAAAAGCATTTTTTGGTTGTTTTTTTTTTGTTTTTTTTTGGGGGGGGGGAGGGGGGATTTTTTCAATAAATAAATAATTAGACTATGCAGAAAATCCTAAATTTCCACTTACTACCATTTCAGATAAAAATAGAGGCTCTTCAATCATGGAATCATAGAATGGTTTGGCTTGGAAGGGACCTTAAAGGTCATCTAATTCTGACATCCCTGCAGTGGGCAGGGCCACCTCCCACTAGACCAAGATACTCAGAACCGTTATTTCCATTCCATTATTTCCTTGGAGTTAGAATAATTCAGTACCTAATTTTACTGAACGTTTAGGCTTCATTTGATAATAATAAGGCAAGAGTAGTTTCCCTGCTGCTCTATTCTCCAACTGTGTTTACGTTTTCATAGTAACACAGACTTGTATTTCTCTAAGAATTTCGGGGTGATTTAAGCCTCCATTAATATCCACTTCAACATGTTTTTACTAGTTTTGACATCTAATTTCCTGAACACACTGCCACTTCCCACCCTTCCTAAGGCAAGCGTTGCTCCACCAGCACCGCTTCCCTTCCTCGCTTGCCGAGTTTCCACCCTTTGATTCTGCTGGTTGGCAAAAAAAAAGGACTTGGGTCGCCATTATCAGCTCCCATCAATAAATCTGAAGGAGGAAAAAAAAGAGGAAACCTCAGCTCAGGGGAGTCCCAGTCAGCAAACATTTACTGACAAAGCAAGCGCTCGTATATCTGACGCGTCATCAGCTCCCGCTGTTTGCTCGCGGCCCGAGTGCTCGTCGCTACAAGGAGAGACTTGGAGCTGCTGGAACTGGGTTTCCACGGTCCCTGCAAGAGCTGCCTTTAGCCAGAGCTTTGGTTGTGAGCCACCAGGTGCAGTGGGATCTGTTGTTTTCAAGGAATCTTCCTCAAAAGATGGGTGGCTTTGAGGGGCGCCCTGAGAAACCCGCCCAAGCCGTGCTCAGCTGATGGTGGGAATGAAAATGCTCTGATACCCAGGAGTTGGGTGAACTTTGCCATCCTGATGGGTGAGGTGCAGAACCATTGCTTTGTAGTCGCTGTGGCTCGTGGTTTTCTGGCCCTGGATTGGCATTTAGTGTTGTCATTGGAATTTGATGTTAATTTAAAAAAAAAAAAACAAACCTGAAGATGAAACAATGCTGATAAGAACAAGGAGTAACATAGGCAAAGAACTGACCTCGCTCTGAGGGGGTTGTGCACAATGTTTTTGTCGAGTGCTGTGTCCTGGTTGCGTTTCAGGCAGGCTCTTAGTCTCATCAGCTGGAAAATGTTGAAACAAATGCAGCAGATTCGGGGGTGGTTTCTCCACTGAGGAACGTTATCCACACAAGAAGTCCTGAGGGGATGCACAAAGTTGCTCGAGTGCTTAGGGTTGGGATTTAAACTATCTTGCGCTGCAAGTATCTGGAAAGAAATGAAAACTTTGTTTATTTTGAAGTGTGCTGCTTCCTTTAATTATTCAGCAGACCTCTGGCAACCACCTGATCTATCTGCTCCTTGCCGCCGCAGCAACTGTGATGATCAGTTGTTGGAGTGACACCTCTGTAGTTCCTTCAGCTCCTTTTCCCCCCAGGGATGTCCTTTCCCTTATGGCTGTGGTGTCACACAAGTGCAGCTCCTCTTTCCTGTTAATGCCTCGAAGAAGTTGTAAATCTACAGGTTGGTGTGTGCGTGGAGTTCTTTGCAACAGAGCTTAAACCCATCTCAGTATCTCTTGAGACTGAATGATGTTTAATGCTGTTATTTTAGAGAGAGCCTGAGCGTGTCGTAGACAACCTGACCAATAATGTTCTACCCTAAGTAGGGGCCTGAGCTGTAAATCTATTCTGTACAGAAGCACTTAGGCCCGGCCGATGGCTGAAGTGCCATGCTGGGAGTGCAAGGTTTGCAAACAGCTCGTTGAAATGAAGAGCAGCACGACTATGAATCTTAGCAGGGTTGCTCTGAAGGGTTTACCTGCATCAGTTTCCCTCGTTTTAATTAGATTTTTGTCATTTACGGTAGATTTGGGCTTCACAGTACAGATTTGGGTGACAGCTGAGATCTTCCCTCAGAAGGTTGGGGACCTCCAGTACACTGATAGCCCTAATGTTTGCTCATTATTTTTGCTGGCAAATAGAGATTTAGCTTTGTTTATCTGTGGGATTACTCGTTGGGATTGGCTTTGAAGCTGGGGGGATTATATTATGATGTTTGTGCACAACACTTCAGGAAATCTTCACGTTCCTGGGCGTGTTATAAACAGTGCTCATTGTTACGTGTGGAACAGCTCAGTGGGAGCTGCGAAAGTGGCACCTGAAGCACCCTGAGGGTCTCTTGGATCTCCACGGGGCACTGCATTGGGGTGAAAGGGGCTGTCCTGCCCTGCTGGAGCTGTGGGGTCACCACCTGATCCGCCACTTCCACCCGTGCCGGGTCAGCCCCGGGGTGAGGCTGCCGAGAGGAACCACAGTGTCTGCCTCACCCCACAGGAGCCAGGGTGAGAGCCCCAGCGAATCCCTTGTGGCACAGTAGCCACAGACGGTGGCTACAGTCAGTCATGACAAAACAGGGCTGATTGAAAGCGGTGATTTAGAGCTGGAAATGTCCTGTTCCCGGAGCACTCAGTGCTCGGACACACCTCATTAGTTTGACGGGCAGAGAGGGGTTTGATTCCCAGTGTTTGCTGATTTCTGCCCTTTTTGTCTGCTTCACTTTCTCCAGGGGCTCCCTCTGGTAAATCCGCACCTCGTTAGAGATTAGGCTGTTAATTGAAGGAGGGGACATTTCAGATTTTAGAGCCTGTTTCACACTCACTGGTGGGCTGTGGTGTAAGCTGGGGAGCTGCTGGGGAGCTGCTGGGGGGCTTTCCTGGCAGGATGGATGTGATGCACAAGGAATCCTGGCCCGGGTGTGTGTCAGGGATTTCAGGGAGTGACTGCATAGGCAGAGGGTCTCTTGCCCCCAGTTCAGCTGAGTTTTACCAGTGGGTGCAAATCTCCTCACGGTAAATTAAAATAATGATCACATCCTGTCTGAATTTCTACTTCTGGTGATATAATCTCTCTTTCTGATGATGTGATTTCTATTTTTGATTATATAATTTATCCTTCTGATGTGGTCTGAGAATGGACTCTTTCCTGGAGATCTCAGTGTCTTCCTGAGCACCACTTGGTGAATCACTGAATGAGGTTCCCAAAGTTGAGGAGCCCCTGAAACTGGAGCTGTCTGGGCTCAGATCAGGACTGGGGGCAGAACCTGAAATGATTACGAGGACATTGAGAGCTGCACTCTTAAACCACCTGTGCTAGAACTCGATGCAGCAATAAAAAAATATAAAGCAGAAATAAGGATATCTGTGTGCTAATAACGCACAAAAGCCTGTCTGCATTTTAACATTTTGACGTGGGGTGTATTTTTTAGGTTCAGCAATTTATTATCCAATAACATCCTAATGGGTTCTCTTTTTTATTTTTTCTCATTATCATCTTCATTTTTGCATTTGAGTGTTTATTCCTTTTTCCTTATTTGGGTTATAGCATCTGATTCTTTTTTTTTCCACCCCCCGTCCTTTCCTCCAGGAATAATGAAAACCAAAAATACCCCACAGTAATGAGAACCAATAGTGTACAAAGATTAACGTCACAAACCCATCGCTGACCTCAATAACATTTCACAACATTTAGTTTTCATTACAGTGCAATGTTACTGCAGGCTTTTTACATGAACTTCTGAAGAAAAATATACGATAGGGCTTTCCAAAAATACACACATGTTGGGAAATCAGACTTCTAAATCAAGAGTTTTACACATCCACTGATCGCGTTTGACGAATCAGATGGATGGTATTAATCACTCCCAATCACAGCGGGCAGACTTAGGCGCTCAGAAAACAACGATTTTGTGCCTTGCTGATGCAGACACGTGTCGTGCCTTCTTCAAAAGGTGCCTTCTGACTTTTAGTGCCGTTTGCTCCCTTTGCACGATGAAAGAACGTTCAATTTTTAAACTGTATTTGTAAAAAGTATTGCTTGGCACGGAGCGTAGGAAAGAACATTTAGAACAGGTTGATCTGTAACACCACAAGCAGTCTGTTTTCTATCAATGATTCCTAGCCAGCTTATTAAACAGATTTATACAATGAAAGAATCTAATAACAAAAACATTCACCTCCTTTATTACTTGGCATTATTTATGGCTCTTACTTTTTTTTAGCTACCTTTTTATATATCGGAATCTGCCAACATTGTATTTATAAAGTTTATGTACTAGCAGCATTTGTTGGGCAGGGATTTGGGTCATTTTATGTTTCTTTCCTCCTACACTTATTGTTACTAACCCTATAGACAAATGCTTGTAAAGATTTAAAAAAGACACCAAAGAAAATATTCCGGAGAAATGGACCGCTTGAAAAATTAATTAATTCTGGAGAGATGGAATTTTTAATGTACTTACATCTTAGATATTCTCTCCATAATAATAAAAAATAATGGTGCTTGTGACAGAGCCTATTCCAGGCCTCAGCTGTGCTCCCCAGAACCTCCAGTGCTGGATTGCGGGTGGGGAAATCAGCAAGTTCCTCCTCGTGGCTGTTAATTCAGATCTCTAAATATCTATAATTGCTGCCCAAAGAACAACTTTGCCTTCCAGAGCTCCTTCCTTCCTTCCTTCCTTCCCTCCTTCCTCCCCTGTGTCCGTCCGTCTGTCCCCCGACTGTTGGAGCCACAATGGCACGTTTGTCATCGTCAATGGGAGCCCTTGGGCGTCCTCCCGGTGCCAGCGCTTGGCTCGTGCCTCCAGGCTGGGCAGGGCCTGGCACTGACATGGCCATGGAATAAAATAAAGCCTCCCTTTCCTACGGATTGTTCTCTCCTGGCAAAGCATTTCTACAGACCCACAAGTGGTCTCTCCGTGGGACTGCTCAGGGATGGAGAAACCCGGAGCGGGACACGTCTCTTTTCCTAGGAAGGTCCTGTGTGCGTGCCCAGGACAATCCTTTTGCTGGGGTTAGAAGTGCCTTGAGATGCCTCTTCCGTAGCCAAAGAGAGGGAAAAGGGGTCGTATTTGAAAACTGGGGACTGGAAGTCCTAGGGCAGAGTAGGACCCCGAGTTCCCATCAGCAAAGTGGGTGGTTTGTCCCGGCAAGAGGGAAAACAGGGAATCCCTTGGAGAGCCATGCAGCAGGCACAGGGAGCAGCTGCTTTCCCCGGGCAAACGACAGCAGCAAACTGTTAACATAAATAAAAAGTGAGAAGGAGAAGCAGGGGAAGGTTTGCATGGAGTTCTCTTGGTTGGAAGTCGCGGCCATGGGAAACACAGTGTGTCCGCCTGAGCTGCCTGGGGGTCAGCGAGTCCTTCTCTCCCCCCCCCACCTCCCTCCCACCTGAAGCTTTGTTGGTTTATAAATGATCTGTCTGATTCTGGCTCTTGGTTTGCCTTTGTCTCACCCTCCCAGGAACGTTCCCCCTGAATGCCCAGGCTCCAGCTATTTCAGAAGAAAACCTTTATTTTTTTTTCCACTGAGGTTAACCAAGCCTCCTCCTGTTTTGCTGTGCTCAGCAGTTAAGGCCAAAGTTTACAAGAAAGGTAATTACAGTCTTACTTTTAATTGTAATTAACTAGGAGTAAGGAATCAAAATAATCCAGCTACTCTTTTGCTCAACCAGGGCATTATATATAATGTGACAAAGAGGATGCCTTGCCCTTTGGCCATTAATTTTAGCAACTCTGTTATTCCTGAATTACATAAACCTCTGGTGTCAGAGGGGAGAGAATATGAATCAGCTCAGGGGTTTCATTGGAATACCTTGCCCGTGGTTGTGTCAGAACGTGCAAGGCTTTTGAAGCACTTCAGGTTGTGATAAATTAGGAACGCGTAATGAAGAAAATCGGGAACTCCAAATGGAGGGGTCACGAGTGAAAAATGTTGGTAGTGAATTACAGGCATTTCTGGGCTCATAAAGACCAAAACTCGGGCTTTTGAAGGGAGTCTTTCCCTTTTATTGCAGAAGGTGTTGGAGCAGCGTGAGCGTGGCGAGGTTTAGGGGTGTCAGTGCCCTGGCAGCGGTGGGACAGGCACGTACACAGGGATAAGTGGATTCATGGTCAGCAAAGGATGAAGATGGGAAGCATTTTAACTCTCTTATTCCCAGGTGTGTTTATTGATTATGACCCAGAATCCAATTCTGAACACTGAACAAGTGCTGCTCTTTCCAAACTCTTGATCTAATTGGGATTGAACTCCTGGTTTTTTTACCTTTGCCTTGACTGTGGTCGCTCTTCTTGGGTACATTGTCCCAGCCAGTCCCTCCCGAGGGAGGATGAGGCTCAATGGCACCACTGGTGACAGAGAAGTTGAACCAGTCCTTGAAAACACAGTGAAATGTCAGATATCCACATTCAAAGCCTGGACCAGGGCGGATTTTACTTGTGCTGCAGCACTTCCACAGCCAAAAACCCGAGTGCCACAGACCTTGGCAGCGTTATTAGGGGGATCTTCCTTTAAAGATGAACTATTCTGGAACAATTTCCCCACTGTATCTGACACAAACAGGCTTTTCTTCGACACCAGACGTGCATGTCTTCTTGCTCCAGCTATTCCTTTCTTGAACAAACATATGTATTGTAGCCAACGCAAGGAAAATCCCGCTCACTATTTATGTTTGAGTTCCCTGTGTCCCATTAACAATATCCCAGTGTACTCCTGGCACTGGAGCATCTTGATCCAGATCCAGCACTGTTTTCCTGGATCCCCCTTTGGAGACTTTAAGTGCCACGAAGTAATCGGTCTTATTTAGTGACCTTCCATCCCAGAGGCTCTGTTTTTTGGGCACTGAAACGGTTTCCTGTCCCTTCTGACCATTTTTTTGCTGAGCAGGGAGCACCTCTCAGTGTGGATCTGAGCTCAGGGGAGTTGCCAGGACCGGTAACCCCACTGACAGATTTTATCTGCCGTCCTGCGACTCTTCCGCACATCCAGGAGGTCTGATTTTGGTGGTGCTCCTGGACACCACGCTGATGTTTATTATATTTGCACTATTTGAACGTGCTGGGAACTCTGTGTGCGTGTCTCCCAAATGGCAAAAGCTTTCCACAGGGAAAAGGAATCCTGGTGGCTGGTGCCTTTGCTTTCAAAGCCACTCTCCTTTGTTGTAATGCATAGATGGAGATCTAGAAACATATGTTTGGGGTTGGTGTGTATTTAATATCTATATTTGGTATATACATCATGTGAGTGTGTCTGTGTTAAGGTCAAATGCCACTGACTTTAATATATTTTGATATTTTAACTTGCTGGATGGCCCACAGCTCGTGCTTGGGAGAAGTGGTGCAAAGAAGTCTCTTATCCTTCCATGTACATTCAGGCTCCACTGACATTGAAGCTTGTATCCCCTTCTTTTCCTTTTTTTCTTCTTTTCCTTTTTTTCTTCTTTTCCTTTTTTCTTCTCCTTTTTTCCATCTTTTCCTTTTTGCTTTTCTGTCCTTTTCTTTCTCATTTTCCTTTCCCCCTGCTTTTCTTTTTTCCTTTTTCTTCTTTTCCTCTTTTCTCTTTCCCCCCCCCCACTTTTCCTTTTTTTCTCGTCTTCCATTTTTTCACCTATTTTCACTTTAATTTCCCTTTTTCCCCACCTTCTTTATTTCCTTTATACTTTTTTAGTATAAAAGGTGGCTAGGTGGCTTTATTTCCTTTATACTTTTTAGTATAAAAGGTGGCTAGGCACACTCTCCAGTATAAAAATACATATAAAATATGTATTTATAAATATATAAATACATATAAATATATACGTATAAATACATACAAATACAAATACATTTAAATACATATAAATACAAATATAATACATATAAATAATTAAATACATATAAAATATGTATTTATATGTATAAATACAGCCTTTGGATCAATTTTTTTTAAAATGCAACGTTACAGACTCTCATTACATAACATTTATTTTAGTATACATTAATGCAGATTTATTTTGGGATGGAGTCTGACTGTTTCTCTTAGCTTAGCTCTGGAAAGCTGGATTTCAAAGCCACCCTCAGCTCCCTGAGTTTTCTGTCCCATCAATGTCAGCCATTGATTTATCCAAAATTTGTATTTGTTTACAACGGAGACATTAAACCATAAAACAACTTCCAGCGTATCCTGTGCTCAGATAGGCAAAAGCACTTCCTAACTGTGAATCCAGCTGGTCTAATCTTTAATGACTTTGCTTCAGTGGCCAAATCTACTTCTTTGTGCTGTCCTAATGCACCATTAGATTAGTTACTGTCGCTGGAATTGCTGTCGCTCAGGCTCTGCTTGGGGAGGATCATGGTATTTTTCATAAATCATTTTTTTTCCCCCCCCTTCTTCTTTTACTGTTTAAAGGATAATAGTACTGTGGCTTTGCAATTGTTTTATGAGGCAGTAATCTTGTTGCTGTGAGGATAAACCGTGAGGCCAAAGGCAGTGCTTATCTCTGGAGAAGCCAGTTATTGCCCAGGAAATCTCTACAAAACATCAATTATCGCTGTTGCTGCGCGGGGTCCGCCCCTGACAAACGGCAACAGCGAGATTTTTGTGTCAAAAATAGTCCAGAATAAAGCCAAAACGCGGTACTTGGGGGATTCTTCTGCAATTGGTTCACAGCCTTCTGAAGTTTGATTGACTTTCAAAGGCCAAAATCCTGGCTTGTTACTCAGGGCCGTGCTCGTGGCTGACGGAACATCCACAGCCTCTGGCATCACCAAAACCAACCAGAACAACCCATCCTCCGAAAACCAAGCAGAGAATTCCTGGTTTCTTGTCTCCTTGGTTGTGCCTTCAGCTCAGGCTGCAGGAGGATTTCCCAGGTCGGGCTGCACTCAGAGCAGCAGCAGCAGCCTGGGAGCTCATTGCCTTTACCTGGACATTAATAACATTTTTAGGCCTTTCTGCAGTTAAAAGCGAGGGCGGGGAGAGCAGCTCAGAGTGACGATCACGGTGCTAATCCCGAGCTGTGTGAGCAGAGAGCGATCCAGGCACATTCCACGCAGCACCTAACCGGGAAACTGCCAAACATCCCGCCCCGGTGCACTCTGTCCTTAAGAGGTTTATTCAATTAACCGTTTAAACTTTCATTATATTTTGCCATTTGGTGAAGAGGATTCTTATGCATTTAATAGTTTTATGCATTTACCCATTAGCCCTTTAAGTGGGCTCGCTGGGGCGAGCTCTGCCATTTCCCAGCGGCGGCCGGGGAGGGCGGTGGGCAGAGCAGACAGTGATCCATGACACGTGTCACGGCCGTTTGCATCTCCCTGACCTCCCCAATCCATCTCCCCGAAGGTTGCTGTCCATTAATCCCGTGGCAGTTGCCGGTGCAGCCTCTCCCAGGGGCCGGGGCAGGTAGCCCAGGGTTCAGGTGTAGCTCCCTGCAGGGGGGAGCCCAGATTGGCGGGATGTTCGCATCAAAAACGCAAACTTGGAAGAATATGACATATGTTCGTTAACCTAAGGGCTGCTGATCACTTTAAATACTTTAAATTAATCCAGCTTCGTTTGTTAAAACTAGCATCATCTACTTAACAACTGAGGGAACGCTGGGTTATGCTTCAAAACAGGCACCGCAGCAAATCTTACCCCGATGCTTCGTGCAAGGTTGTCTAAAACTCAATTTACAGCAATGTTTGTATTCCGTGTTGGTCCTTATTCTTCTTTAAATTCCTGCCACACAGCTCTGTGCCTGTTTCCCTCCCTTACACTGCAGATATTTCTGGCCCTGCTCTGCCCATGCAGAAAGCTGGGCAGGTCAGGGATTTATCTGCATCCAGGCTGCTTTGGAGGGAGCTGAGGGCAGGGCTAACCCACAGTCTGCAGGTAGATTCAAGTGCTGGATGTGCAGATTCTCCCCAGTACCAGAAGCTTCTGTAAGCCAATATTTTGGGTCTCTCTGCCTTCTGATAATGGCCGAGAATTAAATGTTTGCTGCCTTCGAATGGAATTTTTAAAAAGCATAATAAGCAGTGGCCATGTAATTGCCAAAGCATTCAGAAATGGAGGGCAGGTTTAGATGGGATATTGGGAATAAATCCTTCCCTGTGAGGGTGGGGAGGCCCTGGCACAGGTTTCCCAGAGAAACTGTGGCTGCCCCAGCCCTGGAAGTGTCCAAGGTCAGGTTGGACAGGACTGGGAGCAACCTGGGATAGTGGGAGGTGTCCCTGCTTGTGGAACCAGACGATCTTCATGGTCCCTTCCACGCCAACCCATTCCATGTTGTGTGATTCCATGACTCATGTCCAGCTCACCAGAGCCCTCCTGGCTCCCCCAGCAGCAGTGTTGTCTCAGGGTTGCTCTGTGCAGGCTCCTCCGCGGCGGATGCTCTTCCCGGCCAAATGTGACCACCTGCAAGTTTGTGCTGGTGTTAGCGTTTTCATCTCCCATTATTCAAATCCAGCTGGCTTTCCCTTTGAAGTCCGTTTCCCTCATGTTAAATGTTAACTCTAATTTCTCTTGGCCCAGGGAACAGATAGTGCATTCTTTCCTGTCTGTGTGATAATGGCCACAAGTGTGCTGGCTGCCTTCGGCCCGACCCGCCGCTCCGGCTCCCCGCTCTCCTCCGCGAGGAATGTCGAGGCCCAGCTCTGCCTCAGGGAGAGGGTTTATCCTGCAACAGCCTCCAGGCTGGGCCTGTCCCTGAGAACTGCCCTTGCACATCACATACGTGTCCAAACCTCTCTTCCAGCACTGGCACGTGCTTAGGGCATGGGGACAATTACCAAGAAATCGCATCGAGGGGTAAATTTTGAGCAACCACAGGGTGTTTTGGGTGTTTTTCAGATTCATGCACAGGCTGTTTTGCTTTTTCCAGCTGTACTAGCATTTTTCTAAACATATCTCAGTGCTTATGCTTGCATTAAGCGCAATAGCAGTGGAAGAGGGAGACTTGTGACCATTTGAACTTGAAATCCCCAGGGAGCTTTTTATTCTAATAAAACAGCAAAATATTGGATACATGACACCCCTTACATCAAACTCTATCATATTAAGGAAACCTTAGAACTCTGGTCTGCAGTCTGGCCTGATACATTACAATTCATCTGGGATCAGTATGAGAAATAATTACGTCTATTTATTCATTCCACTGTCAGAATGTTGACACTAGTTTTTCATATTGTCTCTGTCACGAAGAATCATAATTAAATAACATGTCAAATGCATTGATCATACATTTATAAATTTGTTTGATAGATCACGGAGGCCTTTTGTTATTAGGAGGTATCACAAGATTAAACCTAAAGTTTGCCAAGCCATCTACCTCATTCTACACGGGACTTTTTCCTCCTAATTAACCACAGAATTCTGATGGCTTGTCATCCTGATATTGCACAAAGTAATCTCTTCCTTTTCATTTCAAGCTGGGGATGCCGTTTCCCTTCGACCAAAATGTGGCCAGATATGTACAATCATATTAGGGTATGTAATGACATGCTTTTCTTGTTGTTGTTTTTTTTTTTTCCCCTATTTTTCTGGCCTAATTCCTCTACTTAAGAGGCACTGTCTTATCACAAAGAAGATCAGCCAGAGCTCGCCTTCAGTTCTTGTGCTTTCTGCACAAAACAGAGCAGGGGCCTTGGCCACCCTCATTCCTTCCCCTCTCCTTGTAGTTGTGTGTGAACCCAACTCAGAATGGGTGGCCAGGAATCCATGAACATCCTTCCAGCTCCTCCACACACCCCCCCACCTTCAGGAAAAAAACAGATTTTTAGGAAGGTGACAAGAACCAGAAAAGCCAGTAACTCGTGGCACTTAAATAGTATTGTTTCCTCCAAAGCAAATGTAATTTATAAAGAATCATATTCCCTGTACATGTGCTGCTTCAGAGGATAAAAAGATGTAAATAAATAGGCATTTGTTGTCCCTTTTTGATGTGTTTTCTCCCGTTTTCCATAAGAACATAAGCTAGGAGGGTTTTACTCAGATTTGGTGGCAGAAACATGCATTAAGATTAAGTTTCTTTTTAAAATTTGCATTCTTTGCTTTGTATGTTTCCTAAATGGGGCAAGAGGGTTTCTTAGTATGTCTTAGTATTAAAATCTAAAGTAACAGACCTTCATTCTAATGAGCTTTGTAAATCTGACCTAAAAAGTGTCGCCTGGAGTCTTTGAAATGAGTTTCCTACAACTTCCTCTGATCTGATTGTGTGTTTTAGGGGAGGTTAAATGGGTTAAGATTCTTAGCTGTCCTAAAGCCATTGGAGTGATTCCTTATTAATCTTTTTCACCCCCTAAGACATCATCTACAGATCTAGGAGGATTTAGTACATAAGATAACGTAGTCGGCCCTGCCATAACTATCCACCCAGCTTCTGAAAGGACAAAAGGGTGACAAAAATATGCAGAAACCCTTCCAGAGGTTCATGTTAACAATACTTTCCAGTCTTTTCCCTCGCCCGTGTCCAGCCCTTGCTCGTCGCGAAGGGGAAGTTTCATCGTCACAGGATAATATCTCTGTAACTTGTGATCTGAGTCACAAAGGGGGTTGTTGTGCTCCGTGTCCTGTGGCAAAACTTGTGAGCATAAGATGGGGTCTTCAATCAGCCCTCTCCCTGCTGATAACCAAGAGCCCCTTGTTCCTGCAGGAAGGGGCTCGGTGCCCGCGCCAGCAGCTCCTCCTCCCTTGGGGCTCCCGAACGGCTTCTCCTCTTGGCTGCTCCCCTCGGTGAGGCTGGCAGGGCTGCACACAGGGGCTCTGCTGAGCTGCAGCTTTGCCAGAGCTTTAATTCAGGGAGGAAAAATTGCCTTTTCACCAAGGAATTGGTGAATCTCGGGCGCAGGTTGCCCAGAGAAGCTGTGGCTGCCCCATCCCTGGAAGTGTCCGAGGCCAGGTTGGACGGGGCTTGGAGCAACCTGGGATAGTAGAAGGTGCCCACGGCAGGGGGGCTGGACTAGATCAGCTTTAAAGGTTCTTTCCAAACTATTCTATTATTCTAAATAACAAAAAAAAAAAAAAAAAAAAAAAAAAAAAAAAAAAAAAAAAAAAAAAAAAAAAAAAAAAAAAAAAAAAAAAAAAAAAAAAAAAAAAAAAAAAAAAAAAAAAAAAAAAAAAAAAAAAAAAAAAAAAAAAAAAAAAAAAAAAAAAAAAGAGTAAAACCACAGAGATAGTTGCATTTATCTGAGTGATTGATGCTTCTGTCTCGGGCATCCTTCGACATAACAGGGCAGTTCAGGGCCTTTGCCTCTGGTGGGAAGGTCATTCAGTAGCATTGTAATACTTTTACCATAAATATGCTTTTTTTTTTTTTCTTCTTTTTAAGAAAAAAAATTGTTCTCCTTTGACATCAGCCATATATTTTACGTGTTTCTCTTTTGCCCCATTCGAGTGTTAGGTCTGCAGTGGCAGCAACAGCACTCTGTGTTCCACCCTCTTCTGCTCGAGCTTGTTTGCTCATAATCTTTTTGCTGTGCAAGAAAATGAGAGCAGAGGATTTCTGTAGGGCTGTCCAGGGCATGACAGCAACTGGGGAGCCTTAGGTGTTGTGCAAACAGTGGTAATATAATTTCAGGGATCAGCTGCCATTTAATCAACGTCAGGAGATTGTCAATTCCTGCCATGATTTATGGTTGTGAAAATACAGAATGATTTGTAAAATAACAAGGAGCATCCCCCCCACCCTCCCCACCCCCCCGAAGGGGGTGTTTTGAAAACACAGCAAACTGAAACATGAAACTATTTTGGAAGAATTTTCTCAGGATTTTGAAGTGCTTGCCTTAGCACTGATCTCCCTGTTGACATAAGTGTTCCCTAGTCCTTTGCAGGTGCTTCTGTCGTCTCACAGAGCTCTCAGGAGCCCATTACAGTCTTTTGGCCTCACAGAAATAAAAGAAAAACACTTAAAAATAGTGAGTGGCTTCTTCAAAGCTGGAGCGCCCCGATAAGGAGCCCAAGTGTGTGGTTTTCCACGTGTTTTAACGCTTTCTGAAGTGCAGGACACACCCCATGGGGCCAGTGGTCCCCTCAGTTCCTGTCCCACCGGGGTCATCGCTCTGCCCTTGCTTCCAGAATATCCTCAAGTGTCTGCTTAACTTCTTCCAGCCTGAGTTCCTAAACTGTGATGGCTCTGAAGTCTTTAAAGTTCTCTTCTCAGCTGGCTGAATATCCAAATCTTTCACTGTCAGCGGCCAAATGTGGCAAATCTTTGGAGGAAAGGTGCTCAGAACTGGGTAAAAATCAAATATTAGGTACCCAAGGCAGGGAGATGGGGTACTAAGGGACCTTTCCTGGGCCCCAGGCTGTATCATTTAGACTTCCCATGCTGGTTTGCCTGTCTCTGAAAGGAGACTCACGATTTTATTCTCCTCCTGGGCTGCAGGTATTGTAGGTCTTCATCAAATGAATTCAGGTCTCCAGGCCATCAGCAACTTGGAAGTGCTTGCGCTCTTGAGTGGTTACTTGAGTGCAGTGCTGAGTCTGGGGTGGGAGGGTGGGCAGCAGCAGCAGGAGCTTTTCTCAAAGGACATAGAGCTGTCACTCAAACCAGAAATTATTAAATTACACGTGTATTTGGAAAGCTGTGGGATGCCTTGATGGCAGAAGATGAAGAGCTTACCCTTTTCTAGCAGCTCTGGTGGTGTGCTCTGCCCAGTAAATACACCTGCTTCCAGATTTCCCCTTCTGACACCAGCACTGCCAAGGGATTTTTGCCTGCATGGAGACCAGCTTTGGGGTCTGCAGAGACGTTCCAAGCAGAATCTGGGAGAGCTCAGGAATGCGTGCTTTATTTAAAAAAAAAAACAAAACAAAACAAAACCAAAAACCCTGGAGGCAGTTTAGGTATTTATCTCCTGAAGCATTTTTTTGTACCTCTTAATTACTTATAATCTGACTTTTCTTTCTAATTGAGGCTCCCAGCATCTGTCTAGCTACCAATACTCTTAACTACTAATTTACATTGCAGTTGGCACCTGACCTTGCATGACACATGTAAGGCTCTTAGACAGATAATCCTGGCTTCTTCTTGAGACTTATGTCGCCATGGAGGGGTCAGTGGTGTGAGACAGCACAGCTTGAGGTGCGAAGTGCCACGGCAGCTCACACACTTTACCTTCTGAGTCTGGGAATCCCTTAACAGGCTGATCCGGGCTTTTGCACAGCCGGCCCTCCTGCTTTTGTCCCGGGCAAGGCATTTTTCTGCCTGTCACTTCCAGGCCCTTTAAAGCAGCATGTCCGTGTGTTGGTTAATTTGCAGACATCAGGAGGCACATTTCACACTGAATTCCACCCTGTGGGGCCGTGTCTAATTGGACAAATTTGAGCAGCAGGCAGGAAAGCCACCGCAGCATGGAGCAGTGATATATGGGCACGGGGAGAGGGCTGCGAGCTTAAAGACACAGCTCCTCTGCTCGCCTGCCTGGCTCCCAGATCTGAAGCAGGATGGCTCTGCCAAGTGAGGTTTAGCATCCCAACAGGGGTTTAACATCCCAAGAGAGGTTTAACATCCCAAGAGAGGTTGAACGTCCCAAGAGGGGTTTAACGTCCCAAGAGAGGTTGAATGTCCCACGGCATCGCTTTGGTGCTCCAGGATTTTCCGGAGTGGACCTGTGTCTCTCTGAGCATTCATTCCTGCTGTGGAAGTGCTTTGAAACACAGAATCATTCAGGTTGGAAAAGACCTCCAAGAGGATGGACTCCAACCTGGAAACCATCCCCACCCTGTCCCCCAGCCCAGAGCACTGAGTGCCACGTCCAGGGGTGGGGATTCCACCACCTCCCTGGGCAGCCCCTTCCATGAAGGAGCAGGAAAAGTGTCAGCACCTTCAGAAAGGGTCGTGGGAACATTCAGTCCAGCTCAACCCCCTGAAATAAAGCCCTGTTCAGCTTCAAACTGCACAGCTGCCATCCACGTTAGGGTCTCTTTCAGGGAATTTCCTGCTGGAATATCCAGCAGCAAGGTGGAGTGGGGAGGCCGTTATTAGCGAGGAGGAAAAGGGGGGGGGGGAAAAAAGAATTTCAGGACCTTGGCAATAAAAGTGAGCTGAAGGCTTGTTTCTGGTCGTAGATATTTCTTTTCTATTTTATGTTGCTTAAGCATAATAGATGTCAGATGGTTGGAGTGGCAGGTTTTATTAAAATAAGTGGATTTGGAGGCCGTGAGAGCACTGTGTTGGTAGCGTTGTGCACAGGATGGCTTTTTCAGGGTGAGGAGCAGGGGTGGGGGGGGGTCCATCCTGGTGCACAGGGACCAGTTTTAGAGGGAGGAATCAGCCTGAAATCCTATTTTTGTGTAATTGCTCTGGTTTTGGTGTCTCTGCTCAGCTCACAAACAAAAGTGCCATCTAATGACAACTAAGAAAAGTCTTTGGGAATGTAAAACCGAAGAATATTATGTGGTTTGGTTGGGTTTGGGTTGGATTTTGGGTGCTTTTTGTTAAGTGGACTGAGACTCCTAACTCAGTTTTCATAAATTGTGGACGGGCCACCAGAAGATGATGATTATTTGTTGTCCCTTCTCTGCTGCTCTGGTCCTGTGGTGCAGCTCTGCAGAATGGTCCCTGTGAGAAATCCAGCTCCCAGCTGTCTTGTCTTGAAGTTCATCAATGTAATTTGAAAAACACCAGCCCTCCACCCCAGTATTATTGTTTCTCAGGGGATATTTGTATGAGAGACATTTTGATCTATTACAGGTTCCCCACTTAAATTTCATTTTTTTTTAAACATCTCTGAGAAACATTGCTGCATGTTCTGATCTTTCACAGATAACAGTAGGTCTGAAAAGGATCTTATTAAGCACAAAAACCAAGTGTTGAAACAGCTTCCCAGAGGATGGCTTTGGTGACAAGTCCTTACGTTTTGCATCAGTCAGACCATTGCGTGGTGAGTCTGAACTCAGCCCGAAAATCTCCGTCTGACTCTTGAATGGGCAGAGAGTTCACTGGGTGCAACTGTTCCAGAGAGACAGGGGAAAAAAAAAAAAGAAGTGGCTTGGTGGCTTTGAAAGGATCTGAGCAGAGTTTATGCTTCTGCTGCAGTATATTGATGCTCAGGGCTCTAAAGAAGGGCTTCCCATGAGTGGAGCGACCCACGGGGATGCCGGTGTCGAGCAGCATCTCTCACTGCCCCAAAATGCCAAATTATGGGGTTTTCATGAACAGATCTCTGCCAAATGGCATGGAAGTGATGGCTTACACAGATAGTAATTACTGTTTTTGCTCTGTGATGGATGTCTGTTTATGTTTAATGTAGTCACTAGATGAGAATGGGAGTCTTTGGTTAATCAGATATGGGTTTAGAAACCCAAATTAAGTCATTCATGTGGATATGGTTGAATTTCCTCCTTTCCTTGTGACCTGCTCCTTCAATCCTGTAGCTTAGATCTGAGGGTTTGCTTTACTTAACTTTTCCCAAATTGAAATAAAAAGCAGCTTACTTTAACATATATCATGGGAGCGCTGTGGATTTTCCCCCCTCCGGGCTACTCAAAACAAGCCCCAGGCCCAGCAGTAGTACTGAAAACTTGTGTGAGGCTGAAAGTGCAGGATTTAATGCCTTGTAACTTTCATCTGTCTCCACAATAAATTATTTATGCAGAACGTGTCAAAAAGGCAGATGTGGCAGAGCAGTAAAAGTTGCCGCCATGGTGGGTGAAGGCAGGGGAGGTCATGGTGCTGCCTGTTGGCATCCTGGGAGGGTGGCAGAGACGCCAGCTGCGATTCGAGGCTCTCCTCTCTGGTCACATTCCCGCTTTTCCTGTGGGAATGGTGCTGCTTCCCATCGCAGCTGATGGGTGTCTTCCAGTGGAAGCACATTCAATCCCTTAGAAGTACCAGAACACCTATAAATACTAGAATGTCTTTAAAAACGTGTGAAGTATTAGACCAGCAGCTACCAGGATATGAACAAGAAGGTCAGAAAAAAACACAAGGATAATAAATATTTAAGGGCCAGCTTTCACACTGATGGGGAAGGGCACATGAGCAGGTGGGGAAGGAGAGCCCTGCCAGGCATCCCTAGGTCCTGGTGTGACCCCTGGCTCCATCACCCGCTCACCCTGCTGTTCAGCGGGAGCGACAGGGCTTCCTCTGCCCTCCCCATCCCCTTGTTCTCCTTCTGTGAGGTGGGAGGCACATCTCCCATCCCAGCAGGATGACTGGTGAGGGTGCCAGCCCCCCATCCCGAGCTCCTCCGAGCCGCGCGCGTCCGTCAGCGGGAGCGCGAGTCGCTCGTTCGCGCGGGGCCTCGTAAAAAACCAATCGCTGCTCAAGTGCCAGGATCGTAATTAAAAAGGTTTTGTCTTTTGGGTTTTGTCTACATACTTTCCTAATGCTGTCACTTGGCAGGGCCGGGGTGTCTCTCGCGGTGTAATCGCCGCAGAACATTTCCTTGAAAGCGCGGCCCCGCCCCGCCTCCTCCTCGCACTTGCATGTGGAAAGCACCGACTGTTTTATAGGCATTAGTGAGTTGTGCTCTGCAGTGCGAGGAGGTATTAACTGTCTGTGCAGCTGAGGCAGCTGCAGAACAGCTTGGGAGATGAAGTGACCTGCCCCGAGGCTGCACTTGGGGTGCTGGGGCAGAGGCAGGAGCTGCGGTTGTGCCTCTTCCAGAGGGAAGATACGGAGGCTCTGACAGGACAGCCTGTCTGTGGGGGTTCTTCTTCTTCTCTCCCTCCTGTACAGGGCCCGGATGTACAAGGGGCCTGTGTCACCCCAGAGCAGCAGCACCTTGGGTTGCATGTTCGTGCCAGTCCGTGTTCGTGCAGCACCAAAGCTCCAGCTCCCATCGCGCTGCCTTTCTGCCTGGTTTCCAGTGGGAAGCTGGGATTGCAGGGATACCAGGCCTTCTCTCCTCTCCTCAGGCGCTTCTCATTCATTTGGGTATTTAAAAAGCCAAAGGGCTCTCCTGCCACCCTGTTAAAGAGTGCCAGGTAATCCCTTTATGGAGTTACCTGGATTTCCCTGCCCCAGCATCATCACCTGCACGGAGGGCGAGGAGTGCAGGTGCCCCCCCTGTCAGGGGCTGAATGCCGAGGCATCCCTTGGGGTTCATTTCTTAAAAGAGTGCTTGTGGTAATATTAGAATAAATAAATAAACAGAACAGATCTTTAAAATCAGTTGCAGAATATACTTTCTATTTTTGGTCAAAACTTTGAAGATCTGGACATTGTCCAGCTGTTTCGAAATGAAACCTTAAATTAAATCGATGGCTTGGAGGAGGTTGTTTAATTTTTTTTTAATCTTCAGAACTGAGAAAATTAATCTTCTAGACAGGGGTTACGTTTGAGGGAAGAGCAGTGCATGGGCAATTAGGACTTTTTTCCCCCCTTCAGAGTGGTGAAGTGAAGTTTGGGGTAGTGCAGGCTCAGGTCTTCAGCTGGGCTAAATTAGCACAGCTCCTCTCAGGCTCCAGCTGTAGGCACATATTACTGCTCCATTGCAGCAGATCTCATTTATGACATGTTTTTAAAGCAGATCTGTGAAATGATCCAGCTTTAAAAAAATAACACTAATAAGGGTGTAGTTACATGAGCATCTTATCCCGCAGCAAAGCCAGTTTAAGAGGCTCCCAGCCCTTCCCTGACCCTGCCTTCTCCTTCCAACCCCACGCTTCATTTCCCCTCAGCTTTGCTGCTGCAACTTTTTGGTGTCTGTGGGTTTGGGTTGGGTTTTTGTTTCATCTTTCTTGCACTGTTTCACTGATGGATTAGAGAACATTTCTTTAACACGTGTACGAGCAGACAGAGTGTGTGATGTGATGCAGCAGAGGGAAGGTGATGAGGGACGAGGGGAAGGGCTGGGAAGGACATGGCAGTGGCAGTTTTTCGGACTTGGGTGCCAGAGTGGGTGTTCTTGCAGCTGCTGCTGTAAAGCCAAGGGATTCTGAGGGGGTTTATTTGAAGAGCCAGGCAGGTGAACAGCTGATTGGGCACTGCCTGGGGGGGTGGTGGTGGGGAGCTCATGCTCCACAGTGATTGTGGGATCACTGAATGCTGTGGGTGGAAGGAACCTTCAAAGGCCATCCAGTCCAACCCCCTGCAGTGAGCAGGGACATCTTCAACCAGATCAGGCTACTGAGAGCTCTGTCCAGCATGACACTTCCAGGGATGGGGCATCTTCCACCTCCCTGAGTGACCTGTGGTGTTGGCTGAGAGTTTGGCTCCTGTAGTCAACTTGGGCACAGTTACAGTCAGTCCCTGGACCTCTGCTGAACTGGGGCCACAGCTATTAGTTATTAAGTGAATCACACTGATTTTCTTGTTCTCAGCAGCGCTTTGCTTTCCCCAGAGCAGCACTGGTGTCAGTGCTGGACTAGAGAACAAGTCGAGATTTTAAGGAATCTTGGAATTCTTCAGCCTACCAGGAAATCCAGCCTGCTGGGATTCTGCACTGGGCAGCGATGAGATCAAATGCTTTCCTAACCCATTTACTTTAAATGTATCTTGAATATTAGTGACGATGGAGTAAACAGACAGCTCTTTGAAAAGCGTGGTGCCTGGTGAGTGTCTGACCCGGTATTTAATGAGTGCAGGAAGGTTTTTTTTATCCAACTGCCTTCAGTATGTGGAATGTGTTTTCTCCTTGTTTTGGCTGATCTGTTTAAAAATAATTAAGTGAACAGTTGCACGAACAGCACAACGTGGTATCTTCGACCTGCACGTGGTACAGATTGGGCGGAACACGGAGCTCTCCTTCGTGTGTGGTGTTGGTTATCAGGGCTCCCCCAACCACACGTGCAGATAGCGTCCCACATCCTTCCTAGGGGAGCTGAAAAACATGATGACCTCCCCAGAGTGGCAGTTTGGCATTTGTTGGGGGGAGCAGCGGGGGGGCTGGGGGTGATGCAGGGAGCCCCTGTCCCTCGGTGCTTGCCACCCCCCATCGCGGTGCTGGCAGCGATGCCCCAGGAGGGGTTTGTTTGCCTGCTGCTCTCTGGGAGCAAGATATATCACTCCTCTTATTCCCTTATACATTACACAGAGTGGAAACAAAAATCAGATACAAACACAGAGTCCATCAATCATTACTAACCCAGAAGATAGACCGTGATAGTAAATCTTCCCTTTTTCTTCTCCTTTCTGGTCTTTACACGCAGCACAACAACGCAGAGCAGGAACACAGGAAGAATTAAGTTGCTTGGATGCACACCAGGGTGTAAAACCATCTGTCTGTACAGTGGTCATGGCTTGGGCACTGTAGCTGCCCACTGCAGCCCTGTCCACGGGCTGCCTCTCTCTTGGCATCCCAGGGTGGTTACTGGAGTAGTCTGGATGTGACCAAAGGGGCTTTTTAGGTGAAGTGCAGCAGTTCTGGTTTAGCTGAATCAGGATTAAAGTGCTTAACCACAGCCCCAGGTGGAGGCAGTGCCCAAAATATCCCCTAAGTACAGATTGGAACGAGTGGCTTTGCCATTTGGATTTCTTTTAGTAATCATTTTTGCAGCGGCGCTGATGAGATCAGGGTGGTAAGAGGGGCACGTTTGTATTTGGTGCTTGTGTCATTTCTTTTTTGATTAACCTTTAGTGTACTGCAGCTGTTCACTGCAGTCCAGAGGGGGTTTATGAGTTGAGAATTTATGATAAAGTTCTCTAACACAAGGAATTTGAGCTGGATTAAGCTGGGTGTGCACAGGTTATTGCAGCAGCATTCACTGACCTTCCTTCTCCCTGTGATTCTGTTGGTAGCACTTATAACTTATCTGAAATTCAACATATAAAATTCATATTAGAACATTTGCAAATGCAAATGCACAGCCACGTTCTCGTCATTTACCCCCATTTGAATCCTCTGGATAAAGTGCTTTGTTTTTATCAATTCACAGGCATGGAAGTGACAAGCCTGTTTATAACTATCAGTGATACTGAGCAGCAGCTCCAAAAAAGCCATGGGATTTTGGAATCAGCACTGAGAAACTTTTCCATAAATGCCAGGAATAACATTATATTTGAATATTTAACCCTTACCCAGGCAATTTGAGGACTGGAAACCATATGTGCTTTTCATAATGGGAGCCTAGATGACCCTACATAAAGATAAATATAACTACATGAAAGCACTCAGGAAGGATGGTGTTGTGGTTAAGAGCTGGGCAAGGACTGGGGAGCTCCAGGGTCTAATCCCAGCTCAGCCACAGGCTTCTTGGGTGATCCTGGGCATGTAACTGAATCTCTGTGTGTTCAGTTTTTCCAGTTGTGAATGAGAGATAATAACCCTGCCCCAAGCCATGCCAGCAGGAGAAACACGTTGCTGTGGGGGAGCTGTGGGCTTGGAGACGGTGCTGGTGACCACCAGGATAAGTCTCCCCAGGTGCTCTGCTGAGGGTATTCAGAGTTATACCTGGATAACTCCTTCTCCAAAGGCTGCTGGAATAAACTCCTGCCTTAATCAGACAGCCTGTCAGACCAGGGGGGCACACCTGAAGTCTGGGAAGTCACACCGTTGGCAAACGTTCCTTGTTTGAACACAATTTCAATTCAAAAGCAACGAGGGGGAAAAAATGAGGGAAGAGGAGGGAAACCTGCAGCAGATGAGACCATCTGGTTTTGTTTGAGTGCTACCTAAGTAACTTGTGTTTATTGGTTATAGACTGGTGTTTGCTTTATACGCTCGCGGGCCAGGTAGCTCTTGTTCTGCTCGTGACTTGGCACCCACTTCTGCCCTCTGAGAGTCTGCTCAGGAGGTATAAATCCTGCTCCTGTTCCTGTTCTTTGAAAAAAGCAGGGTCTTTGGAGTAACCATCAAAAATGAGACCTGATTGGTCATCAAGAATTCCCACTTGCAGCCCGTGTCTGCCACGGGGATGTGATTTCATCACCACAGGAGCCAAGGCTTGACAGTGCCTGGGAGAGGCAGCCTGTCCAGCTGCTGGCACGAGCAGGGGTCGTGTTGGTGAGATAATGCCTCTGCAAGGAGCAGCCCCTGCCCTGGGGAGCAGGTCAGAATCCCAGTGGATGCCGAGCAGCCGGCGCTGGGCTCGTGCACAGGCTGGGCCACGTCAGGTGCGGGGAGGCGGGGGGAGCGATCACCCGTTGTTTGGAAGGAAGAGTTTTGATGTAATTATACCCTTCAGCCATTGCCACACTTTCCTCCCTTTCATCTCCGGGCAGGTCCACACGTTCAGATGTGAAGCTGGAAATGAAACACATCTGGATACCCAAAAAATGACAACAGGCTTTTATTTGCTATTTTTGGTATACAACAAAAGCTTTGTATCTTGCTAATTGAACATATGGGGCTCTCCCTTGCCTTTTTCCCCCTGCTAAACTCCGCTTTTCCGCGTGTCATCGTACGATTCCAACATTTGATCTGCTGAGTCCATCTCGGCCATGTGTTTGTTGTAATCTGCTACACATGTAGGCTTGTTTTCGTGTGCGTCCTGACCTCCAGCGAGGGCTGCAGTTGTTTCCATCATGGGTAGTGTTGAGGAGTTACACATCCTTTTTATCAGTGGATTTGGCCACCGGCGGCTCCTCTCAGGGATCCTGCCAAGCCCCCGAAAGCTCGGTGTTTAGGGAAGCCATATCTGTTTGTGTTGTCATACCAGATGCTGGTTTTTTTCAGCCTAGCAGAAGGGAAAACTTCCCAAAAATAGAAGATGTCCATGTAAAGTGAAGCGCAGCCTCTCCCCGAGGGAAGCTGAGGGTCGGCCTTAGCCAAGCTGGAGTGTAAGGAAAGGATGGAGGGGGGTGGCTGGGCGGTGGCCACCAGACAGATCCATGTGGATCGGTGGGATCCACGGAAAAGCGGGGTTTGCTTGGGCAGAACTGTGCTCTTCTGGGGGATAAAGGCAGGAAAATGCTGCGTGGAGTGAAGGGCTGAGGCCTTCAAAGCAGGCGGTGTCATAAATTCCCACCGGGAGCTTGGCCCCGCTGCACGGACATTCGTGAGACTCGACTCATTACGAATACAGGACCTCTTGATTAGCGTGAAGGATTCGTCATCAGGACTTCTTTTTGTGCCTGTGGGGGATCCACTTAGTTATTTCCAACTACAGCTCTAAATTGTTCCCATGCTTCATCGTGCTTTGATTAGCTAAAATCTTTCAGTAACTGTTTGAGGCACTTACCGTAACGAAAAAGTGACAGTGATCAAGCCAGAGGGGATGGAGTGGGAACTCTCGGGGCTTTGGGGTGCAGAGCCTGGATGTGGTTGGAGGCAACCCCTTTGCAGGTTCCCAAGTGCTGAAGGACCTGCATCTTTCACCGTGCTGCCTGTTCACCCCAGGAGAAATGACAAATAAATGCCAAAAAAAGGAGGTAACTGTGCATTTAATTGCCTGCACACACATGCAGGCGTAGCCCCAGCCTGTGGGTCCCCATCATGACCCAGCTGTGCTAATAAGTCACCTTTCCTGCAGTAAATATTGGGCCAGTTTCATCACATTTGGCTTGTGTTTATCAACACAGCGCTTAGGCAATGGGGTTTTGGTTGCAATAAGGGAATGAGTCCATCTGTGCCTCACCCCGAGGTGAGGGATGAGGAGCCATGCGTGGGGTGTCCTGGCTGGAGGTTCTCCTCGGTCTGTGTCGCAACCCACTGACTGCAGCAAAACTCAAATATTTGTACTTGAAGGCAGAGCTGAGGTAATTCCCACCAGGAATATGCCATCTCTCACCAGTTGAAAAATATTATACATTAATTGTACTGTTATTCTGTTCAGTTCTTGACATATACTGCTGAGCAATTTTGTCTTAAGCTCCCTTTTTAGCCAAGAGTGTAACCTTAAACAAGTCTGAGGTTGCACTCAAGGACTTCCCAATCAACTGAGGAATGAACTCTGAAGCAGAAGTTGTATTTAGCAAAATGGACTTACAATTATTATTCATAAATGCACATGTTATGGCTGCAGTTGTTTCACTTCTTTCTTTTACGGCCCTATAAATTGTATACAGAACATAAAGGCTTTACTTCTTACATAAATGTTTTGCAGCTGCCATAAATTATCTTTCTTGCATTCATAATGAAAAAAAAAAAAAATCACTGTTTGATGTTTTATATCCTCTTCCCTAAAATGTAAAATATGGTAGTTGGAGCCAGATTTTATCTCATTTGAAAATAAAAGAAGGTTCATTTCCTACTAATTTTTTTCAGTCTTAGATTTGGAGTTCCCATGAAGTGTTGCCCAATCCGCGTAGCAGCGTTACAATAAACTCAGCTGAGTCTCTGTGTTTGAGTTGTACCAGCACTAAACAATCCTCACCGTGAAGTGAGTTACGAACACAACCTGAATCTCTTTTTTTTTTTATCCCCAATTTTGGTCGTCTTTCATCTCTGTGCACGCCCCGATCCCTGGCTGAGTACCGGATTGTTGGACTCCTCTCCGCGCCAGCCCTCGAGGACCCTGCCCCAGCCTCGCTGTCCTGGAAGCAGGCCTTGCTAAACTCCCAGCTCACTGGTTTGCAAAGCAAACTTCAGCCTTGTACTATTTACCTTGGCAAGTGCCCGACCAGATTGATGATCTGTAAAGTGGATTTGTTATTTGGCTGTTTGCTTTGGCAGCTCTTGAAAGCGGTTTGCTGATTGCAGTCCCAGATGTCATTGCATACATTACTGTTCACTATAAGTTCCTTTTAAAGTTTTAATTTCAGCCGCAAATGCTATTAAGCTTTTTGCACCTTTCTGTCTTTAACTCGTGGATATTAAATATCAAGAGCAGACAGCCTTGATTTCCTTAAATTTTCCTCTTGTTATCTTTGTTGGCCTCCCCTAGGCATGTCTGTGGTGCCAGGAGAGGGGACGCTGCTTCCTCCGGGCTCGGTGCTGTGCCCGGCCGTGCCACAGGCAGTTGCAAGTTGGTCATATGCACAGTTTCCTAACTGCAGATAACCTGGAAAATGGCCATTTTTATAAATTATCAGCTTTAACGTGACCAAACACTGGGGTCAGTGGAGCGGAGATCGGGAGCGACGCTCACTAACATCGCCCCGTGCCCCGTTTGTGTGAGGCTTGGCACAAACGGCGCGTGGTTTCCCTGGGTTATATCCACCTCCTCTAACTATTATCTTGACTTTTAAAGGCTCTCAAACCTGATAAGCAATTTGGCAAATCAATAAGGCTCAGAATCAATTTGTTTCTGACGTGGGGTAATCCTGAGCTCGGCTTTGGTGCCAGCAGGGCTCTGCTCCAGCGTGCTCCACTCCCAGCCCTGTGCATGCCACCATCAGCAGGGCTGGGTTGAGGAATACTGGGATAGTTTCTTTCAAAGTGCATTTGCCCTTCTCGAGTCCAATAAGAGGCACATGAAAAGCTCAGCTGGGTGTTTGCTGCTCCCCTGCTGCAAGTGCTGCAGGGCTGTCCAGGAGCAGAACCTGGCACAGCTCGATGCTGGTCCTGTCCTCCAGCAGTTAAATCAGCCTTCGTGGCCAGGAGCTTTTTTTTTTTTTTTTTTTTACTTTTTCAGTGGGGGCACTTTCAGCTTTGAAATATTTCAGTTGAAGAAGTTAATTCACTTTAAGTAAGTTTACTTTTCGAGGGGAGGATATCATTGTAGTATTTTTGGCCACTGCTTGAAAATTCCTCTAACCCTTTACTATAATAAGCAAATTGAGCAGATTAAAGACACATTACGCTGCCAAATGGTTTTTCTACGCAGGGTGACATATATTTTTTTTTCTGTGGAAAAGGTTGTGGGGGTTTTTGTGAGCTGCTATGCTTTTTTTAGCACTTCCTGTTTTATTGTGTTTGAAGTGTCTTTGTGGTGACCTGTTGGGGTAAGATTCTTCCATATGGAAGTGTTTCTTCAACTTTTAATCATTTTGTTTAAAAAAAAAAAAAAAAAAGGGTTTTAAATCCGATTTGCAGATGTCTCTGGTTTTGTTCGCAGAGAGCTAGTCCAACTCACTGCAGTGTTGTAGAAATGATGGATTGTTCATACAGAACGTGACAGTGATGTCCACACAGTTGCACTCTCAGATAATTTCTTTAAAACCTGTGTAAAATACCTGTAAAAAAAAAAAAAAACACCTTTGTTTGTGTTTTAATGTATTTTTCTCTTTGAAAATTATATTCCTTCAAAGATTTGGGGTGAAACCCTGCCTTTACTGAGTACCTTGGCAAAACTGCCGTTGGTTTTTGGTGGAACTGGGATTTCACCAGTAGAGCAGGAGGTGCCGTAGGCATCTCTGAAGCGAAGTAGCATCAGGACAGCGAGCACGTTTGTGTCTACTCCTGGAGCAAATCTTGCTGGGGTTTTACACAGGGTCAAAAGAAGTTGCATGTTTATTTTTAAGTCTATGAGACAAAATCCTTCATTAATGTACAGCAGAGTGTAGATCGTATTGGACTTGCCGGGCCCTGACTGAGACCAGGGCCTGGAGCACTGGAGCTGTGTTGTAGCTGCATCCTGTTTCCTATTAGTGCTGACACTAACATCTGAATTTCAGATTTCAGCTTGTTCAGGTTTAACTGCTCAATCAGGTCTTACAGCAGACATCTCAGGACCTCTCTGGAGCTGCCTGGCTCGCAGGGGGTGCGAGGGCAGCGCTTGGCACCAGAGCAGCGCCTGATTTGGAGCTGGTGGGGCACGGTGTGTCCATCAGCCATCTCCAGACTTTCCCTCTGCATCGCATGCCCAGCGTTTTAACCGTAAGAAAACCGGCTTTGACAGTGTTTTTGAGCCCACATGTGAATACCACATGTTGAGGTCTCATGTCTGCAGTTTCACTCCTAATTAAGTGTAGATGTAAGTACCGGGTATCGTATAAGGTCTTTGGCTCTCTGCAATTCACCACAAGCATCTAATTCCCACTTCCTTTGTCTTGGACCTATTATTTATACGAGGAGGGTACGTGGACTCAGTGGTTACGAGTCTCTTGGATTGTTATGTTTCTGTAGCTGTCATCCTGTCAAGGGTCCTGCAGAAATTTGCACTAAGGGCTCTTGGTAGTTTATTGGGAGTAAAATCCCCTCCTGTGCCAAAGGCTGGCCCTAGGTCTGTGCACCACTTAAGTCTTACTAAGCCCCTGAAAATGGGTCTTAAATCTTATATTGGCCTTCTCAGCACAGAGGTGAACTGCGTCCTGTGTGAACGGTGAGATTGCCAGTTCAGCTGAGGCTGTTTGTCTCCACTGCTGTGAGAATTAGGAAATTAGGATGGGCTCTCTAAACCTGCCTGAACCTTTTGATGCTTAGCCCACAGAAGCCAAGGCCTTGCAGCTCTCTGACCTAACAACAGCATGGTCTGGAAAAAGACAGATTTTTGATGTAGATGGGCACAGAACTCATCTGGTTTGGATTTTCGAGGTGTTCCAGAGTCGTATTGTAACTCCAGGGGGTCTTCTGTGAGCAGCAGTATGCACTGGCTTCCTACTGAAACCTCAGAGCATTCCCAGATACTGATCTTTTGAAAACTGAAGTCAAGTAGCTCTGTTGCCTCATGTCTATTAGACAGATGGAGAAAATGAGGTGTAAGATGGATTGGGCTGGTCAGAGCAGTACCAACAAAACTCAGATGGAAAGCTGGAGAGTTGTTTTTCTACCTCCATTTGCTCCAGTTTCCACAGTACTCAGAGTGTGCTGGAAACATTTCCAGTAAGGAAATCCTTGCAGCCTTATTTTCATTTACCCAAAGAAGATCATACAGATAAAACCTTTTCAGGGATGCTTTCCCTTGTCCCAGCTGATGAACTGACACGTTTAGGTTTGAGTGTGGATTTGGAGTTTGGGTCTGACTTGGAAAAGATGGGATTATGCACATGAGGGTCATTATCGTGTCCAGACCATCTTCCCACTGCACCCTGGCGGGGCTGCAGGGGCTCTGGGGACGAGGTGCCTTCAGCTCAGTGGCAACTCTCCAGTTTAAATATTTCACCAAAACACCTCCAACTCATCCCACTTCCTCGGCAACTTCCGAACGGTGTCCAGCTGGATGAAAATTAGCCAGTGTCTTGCTTTGTAGAGCTACAAAGGTCAAATGTCTTGGAGAAACAAGGTGCTAAGATGCTAATTCTCTCCTTGGAATGAGAAGGCAGTTCTCTGCTCGATTGAGCAGAAAATGCAGGTGATCTTAAGCATCTCAATTTTTGCCTCCTGTTTTTGAATGCGATTGAACAAACTCTGCTGTGATTTCAGGAAGGATAACCAGCTTCCAGTGCAGTCCCAAATCCCATCTTGAGACCAGATACGAGGCAAACAGCCTGGAGAGGCTGCAAATGTCCTGGGCTGGTCCCTGCCCTGTCAGTCCCCAACGTGGGACCCACAGGAAGCTCGCCCTGAACTTCTGTTCTCACACTTCTCCTCTTGGAATCTTGTTTTCCACTTTTTGGAGATTTGTGAAACACATGCTTTGGAGAGTTCCCAATTTTTTTGGTGTTTTTTTTTATTTTTTTTTTTTTTTCACAGCAGGAATTGCTCTCTGCGTTGTAAAAGCCCTCACGAAAAAAAAAAGCACGCTCCTTTCTAACGGACCTGCCTGGAGCAGCTCAACAATTCCCATTTCTCATCACTTCACAGTGCATTTTATAGGGTATAAAAATGGTGTTATGATCCGTGTTCCCAAACCTTGCCTCAGCTAGCAAGAACATCAATAAACAGGGCTTGATAGACACCAGAGCTGCCCCGCCGCTCCCCCGGCGCTTTGAACGTGCCCTGACGTACCTTTGGAATCTCTTCCCCATTTAGGAAACTCCTCGTGCCTCTGTTGAACCTCTGGCATGTCAAAGGTAATGACAGGGCTTAGGAAAAGTGACTTCTGTCAGGATACATTCCCAATCTGACCACTTAGAAATATTTCCTTTCCTTCAGCTCGTGTCCCACTTTTTGGTTTTTTTTTTCCTCACTCCTTGATTTAAATTAATCCACAGACTGGGAGGTCAGTGTTACCTGGACCTGGCAAGGCTGTGCTTCGTTTCTCCCCCTTTCCTTTTCCTTCCCTCTCTATAAAATTATTACTGTTATTTCTTCAGTTCACAACTGGGATGATGGGTTGATGTTTGAACAGTTACGTGCTCCGTTCCAGGAAATTCTGTCTTTGTTCCAAGGCTTCCAGCGCAGAGGCTCCTTTCACCTTGATCTTTCAGCACAGCACTAAAACATTTGGCAGGGGTTTTGTCACATTTTTTGCTGCTGTCCAGGGCTTTTGAGAGATCCCCCTTGGACAACTTCCACCTTTGAGCTCGCCCACTGGAGGAAAAACTTCCCCTTGAATTCACACAGCCACATCAGCACGAGTGGTGCATCCGTCTCACATCTTCATCAGCTTCCTCTCCTCCTTGGATTTGCTCCTCTCTGGTTTGAAAGTTACTCCTTTCAGCTGATGGGAAGGTGGGGCTGGAGCAGTAGTCGATCCAATGGGCTCGTAGATCCTCACTGTGCTCACCAAAGGGAGGTGGCTCAGCAGGCTGCAGAAAGCAGTTCCCTCTGCAAAACATCAGTGGTTTCACTCATGTTTTTAGTCTGGGAAAGGTGTAGGATCAGCTTCTACCTGAGTTATAGGAGTCTCCCTTATAGTCAGCTTTCTTTTCCATGTTAAATTCCCCAGGAACTTGTGATTAGCCCCACTTCTGAGAGTTCACCACGGCTTAATTCTACTGTAAAACTGTCAGCAGCGATTTTCTTGTTTAAAGACAGGTTTTGGTTCTCTTACAGAACTACTTCTTGCTAAATTCCTTTTCAACCAAACAGTCTTGTCATTTCTCAGCCATTAAGGACAATAAACTCCATCTTTGGATTTTTACATGCTGAACTTGGTTTATAATGATGGATACTTGTTTATAACGCGCTGAAGATTTTTGTTAGCTTTCTGGCATAAAAATTGGAATCCTCTCTTTTGATTCGCAGTTATTAGGAGCAGGTTTATCCTCTCAAATACGTACAAGCCGTGATTTAAGTGGAATATTTATTGTCCACAGGAATGGGAGACTGCAGCTCTCGGAATCCATCTTGCCTTGGCAAAGCAGCATCGCTGTAACCATCAAACTATTCACGTGATTTCGCAGCAGGATTTAGGTGTTGCAACCCAGAAGGTCGCAAGCACCTGATTTTTCAATGCCTTGGTCCCTGTGGAGAGACCTGGGGCTTCTCTCCTCTGCACAGTGGTGCAGCTCCAGCTCCAGGTGTGGATGATCCCCCTTTTCCTGGGGTCCTGAAGCCTCTTGGTGCGATAAAATGTGTTTTGAGGGTGCAGTGAAGCTGAATCAGACAGCGAGAAACACCCACTTGAACCATCCTAGAATTCCTGGGAAGGGGCCACAGTGCTGGGAGAAGTGGGGCAGTTCTTCACAGACCCAGGGAAATCTGCCAGACAGGGCCTGTTGGATCAGGCAGGGATTTGGGGTGTCATGGTTTGGACTTCCAGACACCAAAGTGTCTTCTCTGTACCGGGTTACTCCTTGTGGAATGATGCACCCCAAGTGACATCAGGGGTTGTGTTGCACCGTAAATCAGTGAAAAGCACATCCTTGCCATCACTGCTCCAAAATAGGGATTATTGAAGGAATAAAAAAGAAAACTGACTGTAAAACTCCAGTTCTTGTGCTTCCACCTTAGAGCACACTGCGTTTCATGAGTTAACAGCACAGCGTGAATCATCAGGCTTTCCCATTAACGGTGATTTATTTTGCATTTGCTTGGGTTGATGCACCCACTTTTTCCCTCTTCTTGTAGGAAGTAAGTAAGAAAAGTAAGAAAAATTTCCCTTTTCATTTGTCCCCATCAGGATGATGCCCTAGAGGCCCACCCTTCTGGTCACCTTTAGTGATTCCTGCAGCAGGAGGTCAGAGTGCCGCTGTCAAGTGAAAAAACGGTGCCGTTACTCAAGGCAGTCAAAGTCCTTGTGTGACTCTGTGTTTTTTTAAGTAGTTCTTGCCCGTTCCTGAAAGCTTTGCTGTTGGCCATGAAGGGTGAGCCACCGCTGCTCGACTCCTGTTTGCACTTGGAGCTGTTCCTGCACGTCTCCGAGTGCCAACGTGGAGCCTGTGGAAGGGTAAATCTGCTGCCCTTTGAGTGCAGCCTGTGCCGAGGACGAGAGGGAGATGAGTTAAATGACCGAAAGCCTTAGGCTGGGACGTGCCAGCTGCAATCATTTTTTCACTCCATCATCTCACCTTGCAACGTCGCTCTGCCTTATCCAGCCACCAGATGCCTGATGGATAACACAAGTGACAAGGGCAAAACCTCCTCGGCGGATGCGGAGGGAAACTTCAGACAGCGAGGACGGGGCTGCTGGCTCCTGACCAGCTGGGTCCTGCCTGGCTGGAGTGAATCCCCTGCCTTGGATGGGGTTTGGGAGGAGATCAGCCCTTGGTGCTGCGAGTCCCCGAGTGCTCTGGCCCCGCTCCAGCAGCACACTTAAGCACACACTTAACTTTCAGCATATATATATACTCCCACTGAAGTCACTGTGGCTCTTTGCATGCTTACAAGTGAGTATATGCTTAAGCTGGCTCAGGACCAGAGGTTTCAGTGCTTTGTAGGTCCAGTCCTTTGCTCAGATAACTCGCTCGTGCAACTTGGCACGCGCTTTTAATGAATTCAGAATCGGGCCAAAGACATTTATCTTCCTGGACTTGGAAGGCTCACAAGGCAACAAGTTTAAGGTTTTGTTGAATTTTTTTATTGTTTTCTAAACATAAAATTTCACATTTTTCTGTAGTCCCTAAAGAAACGCTTTTTCCTGGTGTTCTTGGAGGGACCCAGAGGCTTGGAACGAGCAGTTTCCAAAATGTCCAGAGCTGATGGAGTAGTACCTGGGATGTGCTGCCTGCCCAGGGCAGAATGTAGTGAAAGTCCTGACCACGTTTTCATACTTTGTAGGAAGATGTGGCATCGCACTGGGTTGTCCTCAGGCAGAAGGTTTCATTCTGGGCAGCCCTGGCACAGACTTGCCCAGTGGCCTTGGGTGAGTTAGTCAAACCTTGGTGTTCAGTTGTTCCCTGATGTGAGCAATAGAACTCTTATCAACGCTGAAAATTTGCTTTGCCTCACCAAAGAGTTTGGTCCTTTAGGTGTGATTTGCAATCTTTCCTCCATTCCCTGATCTTGGTCACTCAGAGGTTACTGAGTTTCCAAACCACTTCCCTGGAAGTGTCCAAGGCCAGGTTGGATGGGGCTTGGAGCAACCTAGGCTAGTGGGAGGTGTGGAACAAGATGGTCTGTAAGGTCCCTTCCAAGCCAAACCCTTCCATAATTCTGTGCCTTGTGCTGCAGGTGATGGCAGGGGCCGAGTGTGACCATCCACGTGCTGGGCAGAGAGACCAGCAGGAAAAGTCACCCTGTGAGCTCTTCCCAAGCACCCAGCGAGTGCCTGGTGTTTGCAAATGAGATTTATTTGTCCCATGTACAAGTAGTCATTAGACAGTAGCTTGGAGCCGGCGCTTACATTATCTCACAGTGAGGTAAGACAAATAAATTACAAGTTGGAGGCCCCGAGCTGGATTAGTGATGCACCTTAGGAAAATATTTTGCTTTCTGTTTATATGTCAGCTGGGCTGTGAAATGTTTCATCTGGGAAAGGTGAGATGGGACCAGAGGAACTTTTGCTGTTATAATGCTAAAAATATTTCGGTTTCTCTCTCACGGGGTTGTGAGTGATGTGAAGGAAATTTCGTGTTTCCGGAGCGTCCGTGCTCAGCTGCTTCCCCACAGATGCTCTGCTGGGAGCCTCTCTTGGCTGACAACAAACTGCCCTTTATCTCCCCTTCTTTGTGAGCACTTCTCTGGCTGCAAATCACTTCTGAAGAAGAAATGACCCCCTCCACCAGCCCAGCAGAGGCTGTGGCTCTGGTAGACTGCATGGAGGGCGTTAAGGATACTGGGGCAGGGTTTGGGCACTGAGCCCCATCCATCCCTGCCGTGCAGCTCCATCCAGCTGGGTTTGGCACGAGGAAGCCTTCACCCCTCCTTTGCAGCAGGTTTAGAATCCAGTATCCCCACCATTGAGCTGCAGATGAACTGTACCCACAGTGAACTTGGCCTTTCCAGGCATTGCGCTCTCTCGTTTCTATTACACAAGAAAGAGTCTCCTGTTACACTTTGAGTGATACATTAGTACATAGCACAGTTCCAATGTTTTTTCAACACTTAAGATTTTTTATTTTTTTTTTAATTCAAATGAAACAATCAGAATTAAATTCCTTGGCTCAGAGAGTTACCACTAACTCCCAAGCAATATGACAAATCCACGCTTGTGTCTCAAAGTGTAACATAAGATCTTAGTTATCCCGAGAACCCCGATGAGTTGTCAGATCTTTCCTTACTTGTGGGTAAATATGAGCCTTTTGTAATCCATTATGTGTCCTTTGTACATGTGTATATATATATGCATTTGCACATGCCACTAGATTGATAATAAGCAAGATAAATCTTGCTGTTTTCTTAAGGGAAGTAATATATTATTCCAAGTCCCTGCAGTGGAGTTGGCATTTCTACCTCACTAGGGCAGGGTAGGCCTGCAAACCTCTTCCCAAGAGTTCAGAAATTACTTGGCATATAAACAAATAGGCAAATCAGGATCGTTCTGTAGTGTCACAGAAATGCCAGATGTGTCCTTCCTGCATCCTACACAGCTTTCCCCACAGCATCCTAAAAATCACGGCTTTCCTTCGGCTGAGAAGTCAAACAAAATAAAGGCTCCTCTAGAAAAGCCTCCACTGAGATTTAATGGAATTCACCGTGTGTTTAAATTTCCTAGGCATTGTTGAAAATCTCAATAATCATCTTATTGTAAGCTTAGCTAAGTCGTAGATCTTCAGAGAGTGGGAAATTTTACTAGGAGGGGGAAAAAAAAAAAGCAAAACACATTACTGGATTTTCTAATTTTAACCAGGACTAGGACTGAGAATTGTAAGTATGTGAATACCACAAGGAAACATTTCCAACCTTGCAAAAACTAAGAAGTGCTGAAGATCTTCAGCGAATCCTTTTTTAATGAAATTTCCAGACCTGGAGGTTGAAAGAACATCAAGGTGAGGTTTTTCTGCTGTGCAGAATCGTACCTGGTGACTCACACCCACCCCAGCTCGTGCAGAGCCCTCTGTCCTTCAGGACACCCTGCTTTCTGCCAGGATTAAATAGAAAGAAATGTTAATCTCTGAGGGGGCTTGGGGCTGATTGTAGCGTTCCTGATTTTTTCCAGGCTTTCTGGTTCTTTAAAGCGTTAAAATATGCAGGAATCTTGCTGTTCGAGGGGATGGGAGGAATTTCTTGGAAATTAATTTTATTAGGAAGGGATATTTTGCTTTTTAAAATCATAATAGCCTCCACTTATACTGTAGTTTCCATCTCTTCTTTTTTATTTTTTTTTTTTATTTTTTTGCTTTTAGACAGCTAAATAAATGGCATCCAGTATTGGAAAAAATGCGCTCATCTGAATTTTCAGTGCACTGTGCTCCTTAGGCCGTGGGTGAGTTGCACCCTCTCGGTGGGTGCCTGCAGCCCATGGCAGCACCCACCTGTCCCCCACCTGTGCCCCAGCCCCCCATGACCCTCCAAAGCAAGAGGACAAAGCCCTGTGCTTCTGGTGCTGCAAAACCACGACATCAATCCCCGCCATTGACACAAACTTGCTCTTTTTTTTTTTTTTTGGCGTTTTATCTTTTAAGTCCTGCTTTGGATGGATGTCACATCCTGCCTCCAGTTTTTAAGCCCTCCCGTTCTCTGCCGTGTCCTCTCACTAACCCCCACGCCCTGGGGAAGCCAGGAGCTCGGCAGGGGCTGCAGGAGGAGCTCCTGGCAACGCTCGGGGGGCTTTGGGGGGCTTGGCTCGGCTTTGCCATCGTGGGGCTCGCTGTCGTGGGGTGGCAGCTCTGGGTTGGGGGGCCAGGTGCACCGCCAGCAGGAATCTGCACTTGGATGGCATCTAACAGAGTGGCTGGGAGCATTCAAGGTGAAGGCAGGGTTTAATAAATACACTTAATCATTTATGTTTTGACCTCAGCCCAGACTCGTCCTCAGACGCAGAGAGCGGGGAGTTGGAAGCGCACTTTGTCAAGGCTCCTCTGGCAGAGCAGGGCAGCCCTGCTCTGAGGAAAGGCAGATCCTTCAGAAAGGAGAGTAAAAGGTCAGCGCTAATCCAAAAGGACAAGCAGTGTATGTCTGTGTGTATATTGGGTTTCACATATGAAATCCAGTCATGATAAATCTGATGGCTTTAGAAACATCTACTTTGATTAATGAAAACATAGTTCCCATAGACCACGGGTTTCATACTTCAAAGTTCCCCTGGATTTAGGACCTTAGGTTTTGCTTATTCATATAACATGCAGGAAACTATTTTTAAATGAATAAGGGAGTTTAAAAAAAGGAAAGGAAAAAAAAAAGGCAAATGTTTCAACATCGGTGGTGCAGATAGGCTGGATAATAAGGAGCAAAATTAACAAACAACAGACATTTTATTATGCATTTTACAATAATGTTTACATTCTTTCCTCTATATTTGTTTTTCCTTGAAAAGATTTATGTATTTATAAAAATATCTCGCCGCTCCAGCTCTGAAAATTGCAGCCTCGCTCGTGTTTGAAAGCCTTCAGGATGGCTGTGATCACTGGCTGTGCTCCTAATCATCCAAAATGCTCCTCCTGAGCCCCAGGTTAACTCCTTGTGCAGGAGGAGACGGAGTTTTTCGGGATGTGGGGAGGAGCAGGAGGGTGAGATGGTCCCTGAGGACCTGCTGAGCTTCAACCACGACATCACTGGGATCCTGAACGTTGTCTTGGCCACTGTCCTGAGCGTGTGGTCCTGTGGGACGTGGGCAGAGTTGGGCAACCTCCTTCTGGACCATCCTTCGTGCCATGGAGCTGCTGGGCACGGGGGCTCCCGACAGCTGCGTGTTTGCTCAGAGCTCCTTTAGAAACACTGACAGAGGAATAAACAGGGGGTTTGTTTACAAGCCTGGAGTGCCGGGGAGGGACGAGGAACCTCTCGGGCTCGCTCAGCCGGGAGTTCAAAGGGATTTGGAAGTGTTGGTTGCCTGTGGGACTGGGTACCCCGGCCGAAGGCTCCATTAATTAAGTGCTCTCACAGGATACAGAGCTGGTGAGTAATGTCCTGTTTATAGCAGGACTGTGAGCAGTTCTGGAAAAAAAGAAACTCTGTGGGAGGGGAAGATGACAGGGAATAGAGTCACTGCGAAGGCTGAAGCTCCTGCCATCATTTCCAAAGGCAGTAATTAACACTTACACCTCGGCGCAGCAGAGATGAGCTGGAGCATTCCATCCCGCTGGAGCTGACCACAGGGGGCTGGGATTGCAGCATGGGAGGGGATCAGCAGCACGTGCCACGAGCATGGACACGTGGTCAGCAGCCAGATCTGGGGCAGGCTGGGGGGATGTTTCTTCCCCCACCCCCGCGTGAGGCATTTGCCCAGATCCCCGTCCGAGCGCCGAGAGCGGCCGCTTTGTGCCGTTCCCCCTGGAGTCACAAAGTTCTGGCATGGAAGGGAACTGGCAGGGCCTGTAGGAAAGTTCAACCTCTAATGTTTAAACGGGGTATGTTACAGTTTGACTCACTGCTTCGGGCGAGGATTTCCGCGCTCTGGTCCCTCGCGCGCCCGTGGGGTTCTCGCTGCCGGCCGAGGTGTTTCTGGGCAGCTCCCGCTGTGCTCACCAGCGTGGCCAGGGCCGAGTGGGCTGGGACTTCCTTCAAAGCCCTCTCTTGCTTCTGAAGAGGCAGGGGAAGTGATGGGCAACCCCTGCTGTCCCTCCAAGCCCCTCTTGGTGCATCTCAGGGCCCAACGTCCCGCAGGGTCAAACCCCATCCTGTTGATCAAGATGCATCTTTTATCAGTGGAAATTGGCAGGTCGTTTCCCCCCCCCCCCCCCCACTGACTGTTATTTTTGCTCACACTTATGTTGCAATATGCAAGGTGAGGCTCAAAACTGTCAAGCTCTTTAATAGAACCATTACTGTATTTTTGGAGAACGTTCTCTTTTTGATTTACTGTTCCTTAGAAGACAGGAAATGGAGCTACTTGATTTCATATTTTAAACGAAGCCGTCCAGAGGTTTAATGAAAAAAATTTTCCCTGGCTTTTGAATTAAAGGGCTATGGTGAAAGATTTAGCTTAGCTATTTTGACTTAGAAAAATAACACACTAGGAGCATTAAAACATTTTAAAAATACTTTTTACTACTAAATTTTTTCAGAGAAGAAAATAAGTTTCTCTGGTTTTCTCACTCTCCGTTGGTGGAGCTGGGAAATAAAAGGACATTTCCAAGTTTTAGGGCAGGGTTGTTTTTTTTTTAATTACTTCTGTAGAATTTATTTTGCTTTTATATTAAAAGCCTTGAAACAATTGCAGTGCTAAATCCTGTGTGTCCAAGCAAGGTAATTTGGTGTGAGTAATAACAGAAGCCTTTGCCATTAATAAAAAGAAAGATGGGAACCTGATGCTGCTCCACTGGCAGAGGTGGGAGGAAAGGGCAGTGCTCCTTGGGAGGCAAATGTCCATGGAAGGGGAGAAGTGGGTGGTGGTTTTCAGGCAAAAATTAAAGTTTTAATAGGAAAATCCTGTGTGTGGTGCAGAATTAGCTCAGTTTGGGGCAGTGTAAAGCCAAACACCCTGGAACTGCAAACAAAGCTCTTTTAACTTCGATGGTCAAGCCAGGGGTCCTGTTTGATCCATGTGGGTTGATCTGGGGTTTTTTATTTCTAGTGCTGCGGGTCTGGGATGGTGCTTGGACATCATACAAAGAAGGCTGGTGGTCTTCATTCCCACCCAGTTTCATCTCCAGTAAATAAGGGGAGAAGTGAGTGCTCTGCTGGCCTGGATAGGATGAAATATCGACATCATTTTAAGTCAGAGGGATTTTTTTTTCCAGTGATTTAATGAGGTTTCACCAGGATTTCACTAGTAATTGCTTGACTCAAATAATACCTAATTTGCTGGTTTCTCGAGTTGTTTCTGAGTGAATTGCTCCTTTTAGGTGGAACCTGTTCCGCCGCCAGAGCCGTATCCGGCCGGGGGACAGAGGGAAGTCAGGGCTTCACACATCAGGCTCTGATATTGGTGGCTGTCAGTAGGGTTTCAGCGGTCTGTCAGTGGCAGCACAAGGCAAAGCCTGCCTTCTCTCAACCCTCGGTAATCCCTGGAATCAGCAGGAGCTTTCTCAGCCCCGCTGGTTGTGCAGGCACATTCCGGCGGCGGGTCTGGGGGATTTTGGGAGCAGGACGCTCCACCGAGGTTTATTTGTAAACTTCCCGCTGGCCGGCGATGGGGAATTTGATCAGTTATCAAGTGAGATACTGGGATTGAAAAGGGGAGAGCGAGGCAAGCAGGGGGAGAGAGAGAGAGAGGTTACAATTTAATAAATAGCAGAGATAGGGTGAGCTGTTATCAGCGTGAGTTTGATACCATTAACCCGTGTGCCGTTGGGAACGATGTACGGAGGGCAAAGCACCCCCAGGCTCCTGGGAGCAACCAGCCCACTGCCCTGTCACACACTCCTCAGAAGAATTTTCCAAGGTGTAAAAATGCCCAGGACTTAATTCTGCCTTGAAAAAATTATTTTGCTCTGATACACGTGCTGTGTGCTGATGCAGTGGCAGGACAGACAGGAAGGTCTATGACAACTGGGCTTGTTTTTCCTGAAGTGGTTTGGTTTTACATTAGGGAGGGACAGAGTCAGGGATTTACAGTAGGAAAGGACCTGCCTGCTCAAGCAAGGTTCCATTGTCTACCCCTACACCTGGAATAACCTCAATCACACTCTGCATGGTCAGCTTTACCTGGAACTCCTTTTATCAGTGTGTGTATGGAAATAAGGAGGAATCTGCGGGTTCCACTGCAGCACAGAGCAGATGCTGGTGCACAGATCTCTCCTGTTACAGGCAGGACCATCACCCACAGGCTGCAGTGGTGGCTGCTGAACCACAGCTGGATGTCTGGACATCGATGGCATTGCCAGATGTGCACTGGAGAAGGAGTGAAAAGGGAGGAAAGATAAAACTAGAGCTTCTCCAGCCTTACAGTTCTTTTTTTTTACAAGAAAACTTCCAGTGCAGTTAATCCCTCTAACCTGCATTTGCATTAACACTTGCAACCTCACACGTTGCTGCTAAGAAGTTTTGGCAGCTGCTGGCCCTGATTGCAGAGGTAACGCTGCACTTGTCTCCTTTGCTCTCACTCAAGTATCTCAGGAGCCAGAGCCCGGCGCTCCACCAAGTTTCTCCCTGTACACATAAGCAGGCATCTTGGCAGAGCTTCAAAAGCCATTTGCCTTATTATTCATATGTCTGCTTATAGGAGCAGAAATGCTCCCATTTCTCACTTTAGGAATAAAGGCAGACACCAGCAAAGGGGAGATTTCTCATCTCTGCCGCAGCCCTGCAAACGTGTGGGAGCTCATCATCCCCCCCCCCGCTGCTTCCCTGGGGTTTGGGAAGCAGCTTTAAAAGCCCCCCCAGTGGCTCTCCAGGTATGTGAACAGCCCTGTCAAAACCAGCTGAGATCTGGGGGGTCTCGGGGTATGTGCAGAGTGGGAGGCTCAGGGTTGCATGAAACCGTAGAAGGATGGCTTGGGGGAAAAAAGCTTCAAAAAAAGTCCAAGTTTTGCTTTTCCTCCTGCCTTTAGGAGAGCTGACATCATGAAAATGTTTCAGAGGCTTAGACATCATCAGAATCACTTCGCCTCCTCGCTGCGTTTTCTCAAACAAGCCTCAAGAACCCTTGCTTTGAAACAAATTAGTAGACTGGAGCAACCTTATAAATCCAAAGACCCATTAAAAGTTGAAATATTTGGTCATTCCTCCTCTTGGTTTAAACTGGGATTCATCCAGAGTTCAAGTGCATGTATCACACAAGAGCCACGGTCCCAATTCTGTAGAGGTCCATTTTAGCGTTGATGGTTTTCTAGTGCCAGGAATCCACTCTGCAGCCAGGCGAGGAGATAAATCAAAAGTCGTGCGCGCCGATGAAATTCAGGAGCCAGGAGTCGCCATGGCAGCCCATATAAATCCCTGAAATGCCAGCCCCGGTGCTTTTGTCCGTGCCATTAGAGTTCAAAATTATCTGCCCCTCTTTGCTGATGTATGGATTAACTGGCTGCCCGAGTGTTTACTAACGGTTATCACCCGGTACTTTGGACGTTATCAGAGGAAGGGACGCCTGCCGCGGGGCTTGGTCTCTCACCCTTTCTATTACCACCTGTCAGTGGCAGGGGGTGTGTTGTGAAGCTGTACAGTCACAGACTACAAGTGTAGATAGTTTCTGACGGCTGATCAAAGGGGAAAACCAAAGGCCTGATAACAAGGACGTGTTTCATGTACTTTTAACTTTGAGAAACCATTGGCATTTGCGTTTTCCACCCCCCGCCTTACCCCTCACCCCCACCTCGGTAGGCTGGCAGAAACCAGGCACAATAAACGCTGCATATTCAGTTACCTAATAGTGGAGTAAATGGTATGTGCTTGAAGCAACAAAGCATAACTGTAATCTTGTTCCAAGTGGGAATGATTTAAGTAAGCCTTCGCAGAAGACTCGCCGTATAATAAAGGAGAATAATTTTAATTTGTACTTTGAAGTGATCTTGAATCCAGAATCTAATCTTTGCGTTGGGCAGAACATCATCCCCTGCTGTGAATGAGGTAATAACTGCGAGTCAAGGGGTTATTTGAAGTATCTTTTGTAGGTACGTGCGCTCCCTCACAAGAACCAGTATCTTCAGTAACGTGCTGCTGGTGAAAGAGTCTCTGCTGGAGCACGTTTGACCTAAAACTTCACCAGGCAGGAACAGAGAAAACCCACAGATATCCCAGAGTGAGGGAAGGGCTCGCTTTCTTCCTTCAGCAGGCACACTTCAGACAGGAGGCAGCTCTGCCACGCTGTTGCAGTTCTCTGTTTAAGAGCAAGAAAGGGGTTTTAGCTGAAATTTCTGCCTGTTGGCAAAGACAAACTGACTTGACTGTTTCCACTGTGTGAGGTAAGAAGGGGGGAAAGGATCTCAGCAGCAGCCCAGTGAAAGACAAATCAACTTTAAAAGTAATTTCTAGTTGTCTAACATATGCTTAAAAACATATGTATGTTTTTTTAACATTGCATGTCATTCATATTTTGTTACTGTGCTTTCATGACTCTCATTGCTGTGAGACCAGAATTGGGTCTGTATTTTTGATTTTACCTTTTTGCTTAGAGTTGCTGATCAGTACTCAGGGCTCTACCTAATCCTGCTGTGCTGGTAACACCATCAACTTTAAAAATTATTTCTAGATGTCTAACATATACTTAAAAATATATATATTTCTTTTAGCATTACGCGTCATTCACATTATTAGCTGCTTTTGTGACTCTCACCGGTGTGAGACCACAATTGGGTCTGTGTTTTAATTTAACCTTTTCGTTTCCAGCTGCTTGGTCGAGGCTGGTCGGTGTTCAGGGCTCTGCCGTGCCGGTAGCACCAACACTCACAACCAAATCGCCCAAATGAACTTTCCCCGGCCCCAAGGCGTGAAGGGCTCCGTCCTCGGGGGGAAAGGGGTAAGGAGGTCGGTGCCGGCGCGTCCCAACCGTGTCCCCTTGGTGTGTCGCAGGTGCCTTCGACCGGAGCGTGACGTTGCTGGAGGTGTGCGGGAGCTGGCCCGAGAACTTCGGCCTGCGCCACATGTCGTCCATGGAGCACACGGAGGAGGGGCTGCGGGAGCGCCTGGCCGATGCCATGTGCGAGTCCCCCAGCAGGGACATGGTGGGATCAGGAACAGGTACAAAGAAGAGGTGTGATCAGAGATCACGTACATCTCACCCAATGGTGATTTTTTTTTTTTTTTAATTTTTTTTTTTTTTTAATTTTTAAGTTTTTGCTTTTCCTTTTCTCTGTACGCTCTCTCTCTCTCTCTCTCTGATTAACTTTTGGTGGCGGGGGGCGTTCATTCTTAGAAAGGAATTAGTGATACCTCGCATAAACACAGTCTGAGAAGGCTTAAATAACTCGAAGAAAAATACTGGCATGTGAAACCCTTTATCACAAGGGCTCTCCTCCCTCTCCTGCCAGCCCAGGAGCACCTGAGTTTCTCTGCAGGTTGCTGCCCTTGCCCACGCTGCTCCAAACAATGTCATAATCACACACATCCTCATTTTGTGTCCTGAATAGAGCCGCTGGTTCTGTAATCCAAATTAATCCATCTTCATCAGTGTCCATTATATTGATAAATTATATCATCTGTTTAAGTAAATGGAACGGCACATCAGAGATTATGCTGTCAGGAGGGGCCCGGTGGTAGGAGATGCTCAGAAATTAAAGTGCAGTTATTGTGGTTTTATTGTCTCCATTAATTTTGGCTTGTTCTGAAAAACACCTCTAGTAAAAACACCCCACAGTAATGGTGGCCCCTGACACCAGCTGCCAACTCACTTGCTGCTCTTCTGGCAGCTTGCCTGGGAAAGAAAAAGAGGAGAAACTCTGGCAGGAAGGTGTGGGAATGCCAACCCAGTGGATCTTTTCAGGAAGGCTGCGTGGGGCAGGAGTTGTCTCTTCCTTTTGCTCTTGCCCTCGTGTATTGCTGAGGGTCTTGTGCTGCTCTGAGCTCTTCCTGCTCCCCCAGAAGGCTCAGGGTCTCTCCCACCAGGGCTCCTGCCCTGCTTTGCAGGTGGGTCACCCTCGAGCACATACAGCAGGTACAAAACTGCATCTGCCTCACACAGTCTGGAGGAGGAGGATTCAGAGCAGAATTTAAGCCCTTGTAACCCAGCTGGTCACCCCTCCAGCTGTCTCTCTCCTCTGATTTCCATCTTGGGAAAGATGAAGTCAAAGAAAGATGATTTAAGATTTGGTATTAACAAAAAGGGTTGGTTGAAGACTGAGTCTGTCACAGATTTGGTGCAAATCCTTGCCAGCCTGTTGCCTTGGATGAGGCACTTCATGTGTCCATGACCCCAGAGCTCCATCACTGCAGTGAGGGTGGAGGTGCCTCACGGTGCTGGTGTGGAGTTTAATCAGCCCATGTCTGTAAAGGGCTGGGAAGGTGGAAAAAACAGGCTGTGAAAATAGAGAAAGGCACATATTTCATCACTTACTGACCCCCACTGTGATCAGCGTGAACTTTGGGAGGGTATCCACTGCTGATAAAGGGTCAGCACCCCTCAGGCTGTGGATGGTAGGGGAAAGGTGAGGGGAATACCTTCTCTGAAAACTGAAGCCTTCCAGAAGTGCCAAGCTAAGGTGACTCACTGCCCTGGAGACTTCACAGTATATTATCTTGTAAACCAAGAACTTTGTCAGAGGCAGAGCCCTGTATTTTCCTTCCATTTCCACCAAGCCCAGCTGATGGCAGTGAGAGCCAACTTGTTTGGCAAAAAGGATGAGGCTCACAGCACTGCAGGTGTACAGGCAGAAAGGAGCTGTTTGTAGGGGTGCCATCACTGAGCTAAAATCCACCCAAAGAGGTTTCTCCCTGCTTTTACCCCAGACACATAAATCTCCCTAATGAGAGTAAGGTGGGTGCCAACTCAGAGCAGCGAATGTGCGCGGCGATAATGAGTAACGTGAGCACTGACCCAGCTCACCCCATCCCACCGCCCTCCTCCCTCTCCCATTAACACTCTGGGTTTTCCTGCCTGTCGTGGGATCCTCTCTACCACTAACACACTTTATTCTCAGGATCTGGGCATGTGGTGACTCAGAGCAGCAGAGAAAACCTAGTGATAAGGCGGTGAACTCCCGTGCCCTTTCCACTTCCATCCCCTAACAGCTCTTGAGCTGCTCCTCTTACCAGACAGACGTGAAAAAGTTCTCTCCTGCTCAGATGGTACCTGGAGAGCTGCACTTGCCGAGGGAGTCAACTGGCACTGACTACCAGCACCATTCCTCAGGCTTGGGAGCGCAGGGAAGGGCTCATCTCCCTGCTGCTTAATAAATGGGGAAAGATAAGTGTGGAGCTACATTACCCTCTCTTCAAAGAAGAGGTGTCTTTGTTGCCTCGTAACAAGTAGGAGAGTTTTCACTTCCCCCAAACCTCAGCTGAACTGATTTAGCTTTGAAAACATGCAGTTTTCTCCCTTGGTTCCTCTGCTGCCCGCTCACTGCAGCAAAAGGACAGCAAAGAGTTCAGCAGAAAAGGACACGCTGTAGGTTTGCTTGTTGGTAGTTGATTTTTATGTTGGTGCTGCTTCCAAAACCAGTGGTTATATTTCTGCGTTGCACTCGGAATTGTGGAAGTTATAATCTTCCTTCTAATAATCCTAAAATGGCTTATTTTAACTTGCTCATGCCTTTCTGTTATGCACGCTGTAACCCCTGTTTGTGCTCCTTGGATTCACTTCAGGCCTTGAATGGATTTTGCAGAGATTTAAGGAAACTTGCAAAGTCTTACTCGAGCTGCAACACGAATTAATGAACATTTCTGACTCGGAATATCAGCAAATGGAGCATGTGCAGTGCACAGGTCCACTGTGTGGACAAAAAAATGGGCAGTTGGGTGGACAGTGAGACTTCGTCAAGTGCTCAACTGGCCCTGACATGCACTTAATGGCAGGAGATAAATAGATTCTTTTAATGCCTTAACTGTTAGGGCATAGCTGACACGTAGATTTATATAGTAATCAGGGCTGATATGCTGCAGGAGGGAGGAGGAAGCATGTGCTTGTGGTGCACAGACCTGAGCAGGGGGGGGGATATTCACAGGGTCTTTGTTTCATTACCTGCCCCCTTGCACTGCAAAGCAGGAATGGCAACGCTAACCCTGGCTCCTGGCTACTGGCAGAGGCAGAAATGACCCAGAGATTGGTCATACCGGAAATATCACACACTGGAGGATGCTAAAAACATGAGGGATAATCTGGCATTTGCAAGGAAGGGCAGTTAGATGGGTCTTTCCCACCTCCAGCTCCCAACTGGTTGCCAAGGGCTGTCGGACAGTGGATGGGAGAAGAACCAGGTCTGGAAAATGATCCCCACCCCCAAAAAATCTCCTTTGCTTGTGACCTAAATGATAACTCCAGTCATCCAACTAGTTGACTTGATTGGGAAACCAGCTTTTCTCCTTGTTATCCAATTATCCAGACGACCCATGTCTATCTTAAGTGGAGTCTGCTGTACATAAGCTGTCAGCCCAGATACACATTTCATTCCAAAGAGGGCGTAAATTGGCAAAGATGCAAAAAGATGTTTTTGCTGTTTCTGTCAAACTCTCACTGAAAAAAAAAAAAAAATCAGGTCTACCCCCAACTGTCAGTGGTCAGTGCCCTCTTTTGCTTGCGAAGCTTTGTTTTCAAGCAGCTACAATATTTACATTTGCAGTGCAGCTTCTGAGTGTGTGCTGGAACTTCAGAGTGCATTCCCCCCAAAAAAAAGGAAAAAAAAAGGAAAAGATTTATGTGATTTATGAAACTGTGCTTTCAGGAGACAAATATCTCTGACAGCATTCCGCTTCAGCTGGACATGCAGAAATTGCCAGCCCAGGCTAGAAATCTTTTTCTCCAGAAATACTATTTAGTAATCAGTAAATCCTCTGATTTACCTATTGCTTCAACAAGTAGCTTTCTCAAGCTTTCAGATGTATTTTGCTAATTTCTAGGCTTGATATTTAAAATTAGTCTATCATAGGGGGCCAAGCCATTGCAGCTTGAGCAACAGGATGGGGTTTTTTTTGAAATATATATTTCTTCCAAAACTCCTGCAAAACTCCAAGCCCATGGGAAGCCCGTGGCACAGCGGTGAGTTGCACCTCTGGCCCTCGGAGGAAACCATCTGGATTCCTTCCAAACTTCATGAACAAACTCATAATGCGATGAAGGAAGCTCATATGTTGAAGCAAACTCTTTAACCTGATTAATGGGATGTAAGTAAGTGGAGCTAATTAGACGTGCTGTTAGGGAATAGCCCGTAGGAAACCCGGGATCGGTGTTCCGGGCACTTGGGATCCTGGTCCTCAGCCAAAAAGCTGTGTGGCTACACCAGCCTGAGCCTAACTCAGGGTCTGGACACCTCTGAGATCTGCAGGGGAATGATTTTGAGACCTTTCTGTGAAATTTGGGAGTTGGAGAAGTGAAGTCACTCGTTTCCCGGTGTGCCTGGGTGAGGTGGGAAGCAGAGGGAGGAGAGCGAGCCGGTGACTCCTGTGCAAGGAACATCCTTCCTGGGGGTTTTTCCAAAGATATCTGTGGTCACAAGCTGTGTTCAAAGATCAACAGCCACCTGGGCATAGATGTATCTGTACATTTAGTTTCAGGAATAGGATTAGCCCTTTATAGAGTCAGAGCTTCCATTGGTGCCTTTCCCTCCTTGCCTCCCTTTCTCCCTCTCTCCCTCCTTTCCTTCCTCTTCCTTTTAATTTATCCAAGACAGTTTTCCCCTTCTCTCTCCTCAGCTGGTCCTAATTCTAACTCAGCCACGGGCTGTAGGAACACAGGAACACGGAGCAGTGGGTTTTCCCTCTGAAAAGCGTTTCAGCCAAGAGGTTTCTGCACAGGTTCAGTGCAAAACCAGCTGGGGCAGCAAACCCACTGGTGGATCAAATAACATCCATGCTAAAAGCAGCCTTTGAACTTTCAGAATATTCATCCCAGGGTCAGAGATTAAATTACCCCCTCAAATAAGTCGAAGAGCTCAGTGCAGTTCTTCCTGCAAGAGGTTTATTTGGATGGGCCTCGTTTAAAAGGAAGGAAAATTCAGGCTCTTTGGGAGCTGCTGTTTTTGAAGGGCTGGACAAGAGGAGCATTGGCCTTGCACACGTTTTGGGACATTGAGCACTTCAGCCTGGGCTTCTCGCTCTCCCCTGCCCAAGGGTGTCCCTGAGCAGTGCCATCCCAGAGCCCTTACAGGGCTAGCAGGAGCATTTTTCATTTCCCTGTGATTTCCCAGGTCTCCAAATCCATCTTGCCACCAGCCCTGGGAGTTTTTAGTGGAAGTTCTTCTGGGTCATACATTATTTAAGGGGGAGGGGGATGTGTATGCTGATACCATGAATATTTCTGGTGTGAATTTAAGTTCATTGCTGTTGGTAGAAAAATTCTAAAGGGAGCACTGAAGCCACAAGACAGCTCTGACTTTCTGCCATTTGATAACAAGTTGATCAACTGCATTTGCTTATTATCAATTGTGGTGTGGGGAGATTCCTTCTCTTTTTCTTCTTATTAAATCAAGGCTTTTTTTTTTTAAGAAATATTTTATTTTTGATACAGACACAGCCGGTGAAGTAGCAGTAAAAAACATCACCCCAAAGAGGCACATGGCTTTGAAATGTTTTGGTATGTAACACAACTGTATTGTTATCAGGTCTTAACTTTTGCACAAAGAATATTTTTTTTTTCCTTATTCTAAAAGCAAACCCTCTCTCAGCTTTCCAAGGACTTACATGTACCTAACGTGGCCATAGGGGGGCAAACCAAAAAAAAAAAAAATATCAAAGTGTCTCAAGTCGTTTCACAAATAACATTGTTCTGTTTCTCTCCTTAAACGAACAAGAGTTTCTTTGATTTTTTTTTTTTTTTATTTAAGTCAAATTTAGGATTCTGCTGTTCAGAGCAGAGAGGTCACAAGGCCCTAATGTATTTAGCATTGACTGCCCTCTCTTGTAGTGCGTCTATTAGTCAGTAATTTGATTTGTACCTATTCATTTGCAGTCCCTGCAGGAGCTCTGAGCTGGCCCCAAGTATAATTGGTGCTGTCTCTATTTTTACATCATTAGATTAGCCCCGACTCCTGGCCACTTGTTGTCTGCGCTTGTCTGTCCATTTATACAACCTAATGTAACACAAAATTCATTACTGATCACATTACTTTCAACTCTGAAGCCAGCTTTGTGATAAACATTTTGTTAACCCTTTCCTGCCAGCGCACAGACCTGGGGGACAAATGCACTTTTCCCTTTGCAGGAAAATCGATACCATAATAAAACAAAGTGCAGTCACATTTCGGGATTTGTCATTCCTCCCGGAGAGAGAAATGGGGAGGAACACGTAGGAGATGACTAAATGGTGCCTGCATCCAGGCATCCACACTGCTCTGGGTGGAATGAGCTCAGCAGTGTCCTTTCTCCTGGAATATAAAGAAGTGACACGAGATAGGGCCAGCACTCAATTTAAAACTTAATTCCTTACTCATTGTTCTGCAAGTGTTTTAGCTCTTCTGGTCAGGCTGTAATCAGGTTACGGCATTATTGGAACTGGACATTTTCCTTCCAGTGCTTTGTCTCAGAGTGGTGAGCAGAGACACAGTTCCCTTTCTCCTTAGAGATTTGTTATTGTGTTGGGGTTTGTTTTGGTTTCCTTTGGGTTGTTGTTTTTCCTCCTAATGATGAAGCAAATTGACTGCAATACTCCAGAATTTCACGGGAAAATTTAAAGCTCTGTCGTGTCTCGCTTGGCTTTGCTCACATTTGACTGTCTGCTGAGTCCCCTCCTAAACCATTCAGCTGTTTGCATCCCTGAGGCTTCTGCTGTTAATTCCAGGGGGAACAAGAGGAGAGCCACGGTAGGTATTCCCACAGGGAATTCCCAGCTCCACATGCAGCATCCCGCCCATGAGGCGATGCCTGCTGACCCAAAGAAATATATTTGGGTGCACAACAGCAAAAGCTGTTGATTTTTTTTTAACAAGTTTTCTAAATTCATTTTCTGTTTGCACAGCTTGGCTTGGAAATCTGTTATTTTGAGTTTTCTAAATATTTAGAAATATTTCTCAGTGTTTATTAAATCTTGCCTTTAAAAGTCTGAGGCCTGAAGTCTGCCCCACACCGAGTGGTCCCACACTGAGCAGGGGGGGCAGGAGACTACAGGATTTTTCCATCTCTAATTTCTATAATTACCTTGTCATTCCTTTTAGGATTCTTTGCACGGTATTTTTATGTAGAATACGACTTACAGCAAGCATATCTCTCTTAGTAAGCATAAGAGCCCTCGTCTCCCAGCATTTGAACCAGAACTGGTATTTTTACAGCTGTTTTGTGAGCCAAAACTTGTTGCAGCTGCTGAGGTGGTGGCAGAATAAAGACAAGACAGTTCCTGTCCCTCCTCCCAGGCCCAGCAGCCCCGGAGAGCTGTTTGGGATTTGCTGATTTTTGGGGTGTGCAGCACAGGCCATCACAGAGCTCTCATAAACTATGCATTGCCCTCTCCGGGGGAGATGGGAGAGGAGGCTGTGGAATGGAAACCCATTTGTGCAATAAATTGTTAAGCAGTCAAACTGTTAAATGAACACTTATTAGGGAGGTAGGATGAAGCATGAGTCACCAAACAGCAAAATACACATTAACACAGCAAAAACCCCAGCAGTAAATGGAAGGTCAGGAGCCAAAACAATGCAAATGTCCTGGTGTGAGCCAACCCTCTGGCCCTGCAGCCTCCAGTGCTCTCAGCCCCTCTTCCACAGCAGGATCCAAAGCTCCTGCTTTGGCATCAGCAGGCACAGTTCCTTTGGTGAGCTCCCAAGGTGCCACCTCTGCCACCTCCAGGTCCTTCTCCCACCCCTTCGGATGCTGTGCCATTTGCTGTTGTTGGGCTCTGCCCTCACCTCTCATCACCCCTTTCTCTTAAAGAACATCAGACAAATTAATAACCTGGTTTTTGCCATAATCCTGCCTTGCAGTCCATGGTGGAGTCTGAGAATAGCAGGCCGTGACTGATGGTGGTGTTGGCTGTCTGATGCTTGTAGGGTGTCTTGGGGGATACGGTCAGGCAGGAGGGGAGAGGGATAGGGAAAAGGAGAAACAAACCCAAAGGGGATTTTGGCTGGGGGGGGATCTCACTCATCTGTGGGGAAGGAGACTCCCTGGAGCATCCCTGTGGGACCAGATCCAGAGGAAGGGGGGTTGTGGCCAGGTCCCTGGCAATGCTGGGAACGCTTAGTTCTCCTTGAAGTATATATCCTAATTTGTGGTATGAAAAGATTAGCTTCCCTTCCATTCCTAGCCTGCTGTCTCCCCACCATGGATAATACATAAAACAGTAGACTTTTATTCATTAACATTTATGGGAAAATGTTAATATTAAACTGTAAGTGAAAAGCCCCATCTTATTGAATTCTTCTGCTGTGTTATTGGGAGCCTAATTTCATTTTGCATTTAAATAAAAACCAGATGACGTTCAGGACGGTCAGGGAAGCATTCTGTAAGTGAGAATTTATCTTACAATCTGGGTAAACAATGTCTCATCATTTAACAGTTATTATAAATAATGGCTTTTTAAGCACTTTGCTGGGAGTTCATATTGGCTCCACACGGGTTGCACTAAGGGAGAGAGAATTTCAGTGACATCTTCCAGGCATCCGGTGAGGAGGAATCATATCCTGAGCTCACTTCTCAAAGCTGCAGCAGTTTTCATCCTCCTCTGGTTATTATATTGCTCAATATTGTGTGACCAGAAATGCTAAGAGGAAGAAAAAAAAAAAAAAAAAAAAAAAAGACAGATTGGTTGGAAGCATTTTGGAAATGAATAAACCATCGATGCTGCTGCCCCCACAAAAGGGGAAGGTGTTTGGGTCCCTGCAGAGGTTCATGCAGGTGGTTGAACCTCCAAAGGCACATTCTTCCTGTAAAAATGGAAGTTGTACCTTCAGAGACTGAAAAAGTTGTTGAGGCGAAACATAAAGACAAAAAAGATCCAGCTGCTTTTCTTGTGTGTTTCTGGTGGTGCCCTATGAAGTGATATCAGTGCTTGAGAACATGTGAGCTAAGTTAGAAAATGAGTAGAAACTCCTAAAAAAATGTAAATAGCTTATCCCCCACTCCTGTTGCTTCTATTCTGCCTTTCATTCCTGTCTCTTCAGATGAGGTGGTGGTGCTTTGGTGCTCTCTGGCTTTGCCCTGTGTTCATCAGACATCAGAACCTTGGAGATTCCTCCAAGGCATTTCCAAATCATCATGGGCAGGGAGCAGTTTCCCCACAGTCTGTCCTGCGTGCTGGGGAGGGAGGAATTAGTTTTCCATGCAGGCAGAAGCAGGTGGTGAGGGGATGAATTTTAGAAGCAACTGCCCACTGTTGTGAAAAAATACCAAATTTTGGAGGGCTTGATGTGGCTGGGGCTGTGTCACCTCTGGACACTCCAGGAAGCCACCCTGCCTGTAATATGGCTGTTCCAGGACATAAACTATTTACTGCCCTTTTCTTTATGAGGCATTTTTATCCCATTTTCCAAAAAGACCCCCAGAGCTAAAACACCATCTTCTTGTATTTATTTATTTCTGGTATTTATTTGTTATTCCCTTGGTCAGTGACTTTCTTGGTAACTGCCCAGCCCATGAACTCTGTGTTTACACCAAAAGCTGATGGTGTTGTGAAAGACAAAAGGTCAGTATCACTTCTCTGGCTCTTTCCAAAGAGGTTTTTCTGGGAAGGCTGCAGGCAGGAAGGTGCTGGCAGGGTCAGCAGCCAGGACCTGCCCTGTGTTCCCTCTCCAAGCTGGTATCATGGCATGGGAGCGAGGAGCCAGGAGTGGCTGGGGATGGAGAGGACAGGCACAGCCCTGATGTCAGGTAGAAATGACATTTGGAGTCTTAATCAAGAGGCAAATCAACTTCACAGCCTTCCTCCCTCATCTGCAGCCGTGGAGGCAGCACTGGGAGGCACATTGCACAGGGACAGATCCCTAACCTGAGATTTGGGGGTGCTTTCTTGCCTCCACTCAGGGCTACTTTTATCCAAACCCTTAAAAAAAAATCTTTTTATTATCTTGTGCCAGGATTGTGTTGTCTCTTTGGTTTATCTTTTGGAAACATGGCTGGTCACCCATCCAAATGTGAGTGAAAAGTCTGCAGAGGAGCCCAACCTGAGGAGCAGGTGCTTACGTGAGCTTCACTGCCAGATGCCCAAGTGCAAGGCAGGATCTGCCCAGCCTGAGATGATTTAAATCACCTTTTCTGTGGGATGTGACCAGAGGAATGCCTTGGTTTGCCATCAGGTCTTTCAGATTTCACACACAGGGTTCCCTTCCACCACGTGCCCCTCCTGCAGCTGCAGCTCATCCACGTTTTGTAAGAGTGTAACTACAAAGATGAGGCATAATAGAATCAATACTCGGAACAGTTTTTAAAATATGACTTTTGAGAAAGCAAAAATGCCCAATTTACTATTTCCAGCTGCCTTTTGGTTTCAGGAGCACAAATGGGAACTGCTCCATTAACGAAGGGCCGAATTAAGCTTCAGATGTCATTTTTATCAAGGCTCTTTCATATTTATGCCTAACATCAGAATTTGGAGCTATATAAATAAGAGAGAGTGTATTAAGAGCCTCAAGCAATCCTGTTAAGGAGAGAGCCCACGAGGTTGGCCTGTTGTTTTTCCAGGTTGAGTTAATACTCGGCCAAGGTAAAGCCGTGATTTTCAAGGGGCCGACTGCGAGCTCTGAGTGCTTCATAAAATTAGGGCTGTGCGTAGAAAATTGATCTGCTTGAAGCAGCCACGTCCACATCATCTTTAAAATAATTGGCTAGATAGACTAAATAAGTTGTATTAGGATTATTTGGATGGATTTGGAGTTTCTCAGTGACACTAAACTAGCTCTGGGGAAGTGAGAGGAGGAGGGCTCTGCTCCTCAGATCTCCACCTGAGCTCTCCCGACTCAAAAGCCTTGAACTGTTTAGATGAGCAGACAAGGCTGAGGCTGTGGTGACATCATTTCGTGAGCTTCAACAAAATTCTTCTGATTTGGACCAGCTGAGCATCTGCTTCCCCCAGACTTTCAACTTTTCCTTTGAATCAAACCCAAATTCCAGTCTGGTCTAGCTTCCTCCTCAGCATCACTCTGCACTGGGGGAACAGCCCAGAGCCTCTCACTGGCCCAAAAGGCCACTTTGTGTCAGAAGTACTAGAAGTTGTGCCAGAATTACTTTGCTTTGTAATATTATACTCTTAAAATGAGCTTGGCAGTGTGTTTGTGTCAGGAGCACAGAGTGCACGCACGCAAGATACACTGAGCACGGGAGCTGTGCTCCTCTGGGTTGCCTTCCCTTCCTACCTGAGGGTTTTTAAGGAGGCCCAATGACTGAGATAGAATCAGAGAGAGGAAAAAATTGGGTCTTAACTGCAAAAGAAACTGAAATTTGGAGGGTGAGGTCTGCAATCCCCCGTGCAGCGTGTTGGCGAGCACTGCCCAGACCCTGAGGTGACCACCAGGTTTGTGGGTTTGGCCTTCAGGCAGCTTTTCCTTACCCAGCGTTTTTGCTGGGGCTGCTTGGCCAAGCCCAAGGAGGAGAAGGAACCCCCTCAGCACTCCTGGCCATCACATTCCTGCAGGGGGAATTTGCTGCAACCTCCTCTAGGACATCCCTATCCCGAGACCTCACGGGGCTCCAGCTCTGGTGGGAAGGGGGATGCTCAGATCCACACGTGGGGCCCACACCTGCTCTGGATAGAAGCCTGGTGTTTCAGGAATAGGAGCATTGCCTCCAGAACTCCTGAGTCAGATCCCAGGCGTCCAGTGGGTGCAGGACATGGGGCTGGTAGGTGTCATAAACATGCATTTTACTTTGAGTTTGTAATTTCCTTTGTGGAGTCGAGGCTGACAGAGGGGTCAGTGTTGAGCAATCCGAGGCACTCCCATAACCCTGGGAATGAGAGACCAAACCCAGGAATTTTAATACAGTGTTTTCTCTGCAAATGCTTTTGGTCTGATATACACAGATGTGCTGCTTGCGTAACTGAAGATGCAAGATAGTTCTGCCTAAATACATTCAAAAACTCGTCTATGCAGTGGCTCACACAGGAAAACATGTATTACATATAGAATATCTTACAGGATTCTATAGCAGCAACGTAGCTAAACTTTCAGCATGGGGTAGGAGAGAATTCCTTTAAGCCCAAACAACCACGGTTGCTTGTTCATTTAAAAACCTCTTCTGGAAATGTTGTACACGGCTTGCAGGATGTGATGGGCTACAGAAATTGTCTTCCACAAGCATCTGACTGTCGCAGCTTTTGAAATTTCACATACTGACTAAAATCAGCAGCTCATCCTTCTGAAGTGCCATTTATGTAGGAAAACATCCTAAACCTCTTTACAAAAATATACAGCTCTAGGAAACTTGAGATTATTTTCTGAAAGCACCGGAGCCATTGTGAAAGTGCCTATCGTGAAGAATATTCTCCCTCTAAATTCCAGTCCTTTATCTGGTGCACTTTTGACCTTCCATAAAATGCTCAGAGTCAAGTCTGGCCAGATGCCAAAGTCTTGGGTCTCCTGCTCCGTGGGCTTGAGTCCTATGGAGCTTCTTGGATTCTCCTTTTAAAGGGGTAAACAAGCT
>NW_020956325.1:275470-276820 GCF_003031625.1 Empidonax traillii | reverse complement strand
TGCCTATCGTGAAGAATATTCTCCCTCTAAATTCCAGTCCTTTATCTGGTGCACTTTTGACCTTCCATAAAATGCTCAGAGTCAAGTCTGGCCAGATGCCAAAGTCTTGGGTCTCCTGCTCCGTGGGCTTGAGTCCTATGGAGCTTCTTGGATTCTCCTTTTAAAGGGGTAAACAAGCTGCTGGCCTTTCTTTTCTGTTTGTTTGGGTTTTTTTTAAGTAGCCAAAATTCTTCAGAAGTTCATGCATGAAAACGTTCCGTCCTTATCTCCCCAATCTCTTTGTGCCTGAAGGAGACCCTGACGTTTCTGTAAGTTCAGGTGTCCTCCCCATTTTGTAAGTGTTAAGTTGTTTGGCATCTCCGCAGTGCAATCAGGCACTAGAAACGAGATTTGGGGTCTCAGAGGGGCTCAGATGTTCAGAAGGCTCAGTCTTGGTTCCCCTGGTTCTCTCCTGCCTCCTGTACATCCTCATCTCCTTGCTGGATCCTGCCACCTTTGTTCCAAGATGCCAGGTTTCATCTCCAAGTGCATGGCATGAGCCAGGTCTGTGTGGATTCAGCATTAGAGTTATTCTAAGGTAGTTTGACAGTAACTAATATTTTACATAGGCCACTGAACCCTCATTTCACAGAAGTTGTTCAGGCAGTGTTTTCCAGTCTCCTTTATTTGAAAATTTAATGGAGGTGCTTTCATGGCGTCTCAACATCTTTCAGGTTGCGGGAATTGATTTTCAATGTTCGAGTGCCATAGTTTTAATTTTTTTTTAATTTAATTTTCCCTTTTGAACAGAGTTTAAAATCTCTTTTCCACAAAACTGCTGGTTTAAAAAGAAGCATTTCTTAGGAGAAGGACATCACAGCCACCCAGAGCATCACAGGAAAGCTGTTCCCACAGCTGCCTGTGCTGGGTGTTGGAGTGCAGGCAAACAGGCACAAGGCTTGGGGCAGGGAGCAGCTTTGATTGGCTTTTAAACATTATCATAATATACAGAAGTGGGATCTGACTTTCTGTCTGTGCTCCCTTCGGAAAAGGAGCAGCATAAAAAAACACGTTTGCCCAGAAATTTCAGCCGTTTGAAACGAAAAGGAGCTTGGAAAATTAAGAGCTTCGATGAGAACTCAGTGCTTTCATTTCATTGCAGTTTTTAACACTAACGATTTTTGCTTATCCCAATACCCCAAAGTGCAGGTTCCCCCCGGGATTGTGATGATGCCCCCCTCTGCCTTCCCCAGGGCCGGAGCCGCCGGCAGGGCTGGAGCCAGTTCCGCGGGTCCTCTCGCTCCCAGCAGCCGCCAAGGGTGGTGGAGATGGATTATAATTAGAGCTCCCTCGTTAGCATAATTGCAGTTC
>NW_020956325.1:243533-275449 GCF_003031625.1 Empidonax traillii | reverse complement strand
TGCCTATCGTGAAGAATATTCTCCCTCTAAATTCCAGTCCTTTATCTGGTGCACTTTTGACCTTCCATAAAATGCTCAGAGTCAAGTCTGGCCAGATGCCAAAGTCTTGGGTCTCCTGCTCCGTGGGCTTGAGTCCTATGGAGCTTCTTGGATTCTCCTTTTAAAGGGGTAAACAAGCTGCTGGCCTTTGTTTTCTGTTTGTTTGGGGTTTTTTTAAGTAGCCAGAATTCTTCAGAAGTTCATGCGTGAAAACGTTCCGTCCTTATCTCCCCAATCTCTTTGTGCCTGAAGGAGACCCTGAGGTTTCTGTAAGTTCAGGTGTCATCCCCATTTTGTAAGTGTTAAGTTGTTTGGCATCTCCACAGTGAAATCAGGCACTAGAAACGAGATTTGGGGTCTCAGAGGGGCTCAGATGTTCAGAAGGCTCAGTCTTGGTTCCCCTGGTTCTCTCCTGCCTCCTGTACATCCTCATCGCCTTGCTGGATCCTGCCACCTTTGTTCCAAGATGCCAGGTTTCATCTCCAAGTGCATGGCATGAGCCAGGTCTGTGTGGATTCGGCATTAGAGTTATTCTAAGGTAGTTTGACAGTAACTAATATTTTACATAGGCCACTGAACCCTCATTTCACAGAAGTTGTTCAGGCAGTGTTTTCCAGTCTTCTTTATTTGAAAATTTAATGGAGGTGCTTTCATGGCGTCTCAACATCTTTCAGGTTGGGGGAATTGATTTTCAATGTTTGAATGCCATAGTTTGGTTGTTTTTTTTTATTATTTAATTTTCCCTTTTGAACAGAGTTTAAAATCTCTTTTCCACAAAACTGCTGGTTTAAAAAGAAGCATTTCTTAGGAGAAGGACATCACAGCCACCCAGAGCATCGCAGGAAATCTGTTCCCACAGCTGCCTGTGCTGGGTGTTGGAGTGCAGGCAAACAGGCACAAGGCTTGGGGCAGGGAGCAGCTTTGATTGGCTTTTAAACATTATCATAATATACAGAAGTGGGATCTGACTTTCTGTCTGTGCTCCCTTCGGAAAAGGAGCAGCGTAAAAAAACACGTTTGCCCAGAAATTTCAGCCGTTTCAAACGAAAAGGAGCTTGGAAAATTAAGAGCTTCAATGAGAACTCAATGCTTTCATTTCATTGCAGTTTTAACACTAACGATTTTTGTTTATCCCAATACCCCAAAGTGCAGGTTCCCCCCGGGATTGTGATGCCCCCCTCTGCCTTCCCCAGGGCCGGAGCCGCCGGCAGGGCTGGAGCCAGTTCCGCGGGTCCTCTCGCTCCCAGCAGCCGCCAAGGGTGGTGGAGATGGATTGTAATTAGAGCTCCCTCGTTAGCATAATTGCAGTTCATAAAAAAAAAAAAAAAAGAAAAAAAAAAAAAAGGAGAATACTCAAGGAAAACCTCCAACAGCAGTAGAAGTAACGCAGTTTCCAAGCATCCCAGTATTTCTGCATCCCGGTTCGGTTTGTGACCTCACATCGGGTTTGGAGTTCTTCTCCACCTTGGATGGCACTGTACACATCCCAGGCAGCAACACCCCTGGGCACCACTTATGATGCTCTGAGTGAATTTTCATGCAGAAATAGAGCCAAAAGCATCCTGCAGAGTTTGGGATGTTGTCTAAATACTGAAAGATGAAGATTTTCCATGTACAAGTGCGTGTCAGTGTCCAGGGTCGGTGTGAGCTCCTCCAGGGGAGCACATCCCACTCCCTTCGGCAGCAATCAGGAAAATTAAAATGTTTAACTAAGCCATTCACTGGGGAGCGTTGTGTAAATTACAGTTTAAGAGATCCTCAAGACTTCCATTGTGTTGATACAAATTGCCTTTTAGCGTTCCCTTTATATAGGACCCTTTTGAGTGAGAATCCAGATGGCAGAAGCTACATAATTATTATTCATTACAGTTAATAAGTAACACTCAGAAGCCCCAGTCAGTTCTGCAAGTCCCCCGTGATGGGCATTGTGTAAATGTAAGGGTGAAAAAACAGTCCTTGTTGCAGAATATGTCAGGATTTCAGTTAAAGACAAGGAGGTATGAAGGGCCCTTACGTGTGCCTGCCCCAGATCACAGGCCAGGCTGTCATTCCCAGAGCTCTGTCTGCAGGGAATCTCCTCACTTCTCCCCCAAAGGAAGGGAAATAATTGTCTTTGGTTTTAAAATGAGGCTCGAATTTTGGACTTTTAGCCGTTTATTCAAAACTGCTTGTGTGGCTGGGGAGAGGTGGGTTTAGTGAGCAGCACCTTGTTTCTGTCCCCCACCACTGGAAAATGCATCCTGATTTCAGGAAGGGGCCGAGTCCATTCCCACATTTGCAGCCCCTCAGTGCACGGCAGAGCCCGGGAAGTTCCCCAAAACAATTGCTGTGAATGACAGAAATGAAATCGAGGAGATTCGAGCTCTGCTGGCCATTACCCCACTTCCTGCATTCCTACTTGTTAATTGTCTAATTCCTAACGAGTCTTGGGGCGTCTGATGGACTTTCTGATGCGTGCTCACTCCGACGCTTCCTTCCCTCCCCTCCCTGGCCTCATCCCTCTCCAGAGACCTTGTTCCTTTAAAAAAAATGCCATCCTTAAAAATCAGAAATACTCAGCCCAGCAAAAGGAAAAGGGAACTTGACATTAGTTGAGCTTGAAAGGCTTGGTGCTGTGAAAAGTGACTGACGTGTGAAAAGAGGCTACAATTAGTTCTTTCCCCGAGCACTCTCCCATTCAGTCCAGGGTCACTCCTTCAGCGAGCTGCGGCTTTGAGGGTAATGTGTTGTGACAGTTTGAGATGATGAAGAATAATTCTTGTATTCAGAGTTGCTGCCGCTTCCCCGCTGCCCTGACACATCAGGCTGCTGTCATTGTATCAGTTATCCCGGCCCGGCTCTGCCGGAGCCCGGGCAGCCCCTCCCTAGGTAAGGAGGAAAGGGTCAGCTCTCCCAGCAAATGATTTGGGAGGATATTTTGAAACTGGGCTTAACAGGGGAAAGCAAACAGAGAGAAAGGAAAAACCATTAGGAGAAATAATGCACTGGAGAGGAGATTTTTGAGTAGACGTAAAGGAGATAGCAAGGCTTTGAGAGGGCCACTGCAGGAGAGCACGGATAAGAAAGGCAGCATAATTTATGAGTGTTCCGGGCAAAAGAGGGCTATATGGATTTTTTACAGGCATCGAATTAATGCACCCCCGAAAATGGTTTCACATTTAAGCTTGGCAGGGCTTTGTACCTTTTCGGGTTTGTCGGGGTCCTCTGACAGTCCCTGGAGCTTTCTGGAATTGAGGGTGCAGCCGCCTCGCTGGGCAGGGAACGGCACCGCTGCCCCAGGCCTGTGGACCCCAGGCTGTCCCCTGAGCAGCTCCTCCTCGTCTTCCTCCTCCCTCCACCTTGGCAGCCAGCTCAGGGAGGGCAGCGTGGCTCAGGCAGCAGAACAAGGGCCGGGACAGTCTGGCCACAGCCTGGCTTTCGGGAATATCAGCAGCAAGCCCTGTTTCCTGGGAGGTTTCATTTCCAGTGTCTCCTGGAACACCCTCCACCCCGCGGGAGGGCTGTGCCGGTGCCGGGCTGCGGGCAGGCCTGCGGGAAGCGATGCCAGGCAGGCAGCACCAGCATCTGCCTGCGGCTCCTTCCATGCCCCGTTGCTCTCCAGGTGTCCCCACAGCCCTGGAGCGTGATGTGGGGCCGTGGGGTGGGATGGCTACCCTGGGGTGGGGTGGGGACCCTGGCTGGCCTCTGGCTGTGCCACCTTCCCTCCCCACACCAGCAGCCACGAGCAGTTTTGCTGCTGCCGCCTCCACCACAGTAGAAAGTGTGTGTGCCCTGAAAATCCCTGCTGCTCTGGGACCCTGGGTGATGCCAGCGGTGCCCATTACTGTTACTGTCAAAAGCGCAGGCAGGGCTGTTCCCAGCTCCCCTGAAGTGACTTTCTCCTCATGGTTTCAGCAGATGTTCCAGCTCCTTCGTCTTTTTTCCCTTTTTTTTTTTTCTTTTTTTTTTTTTAGGGCAGTCAGGACTTTGTGAGTCGTTTCCTCCGGGGACGTGGGCAGGTTTTAGTATTTACGTTTCCAGTATTAGCATTTATTTGTATTTGTGTTTGTTTTTCACGGGCTTCTGAAGGCCTCAGGGAGCCATTTATGGGGCCAAAATAATGCAAGTGCTGGTCTTCTCACAGTATTTCATTTCCTTGATGGTGGAAATGCTACGAGAAGAGCAGGTCTCATGTTATTTTGACCCCATAAATAGCTCCCAGAGGCCCCTTTCTTCCTTCTCCCACCCACTCCCCCCCCCCAGATCAAATATTTAGGTTTCTGCAAAGCCTGACTTCTCAACCCTGGTTATCTTGCTTCAGCAGAAGCAAATTGCAGTTATTACAAAATAGCCAGAGAGTCTATAAGGCCGAATGGGTTTTATATGATGCACAATTTGTTGGCTACTGTACAAGTTCATTAAAGTGTATCATAAGAGGTTGTTTTACTGGTACATTTAAGGAAGTTAATACATCTCGACAGTATATGCATGGGGGAATGCAGATACAATAACCCTCAGACATGCTGGGGCCAAGTCCATTCCTGGCGTAACTCCACCGGAGTAAACGAAATCACTTGCTGGGCAGCCGTGTCCTGCTCTGCTGGCACGGTGCTGAGCCCTCATCCTGCTGCCCTGGGCTCTGCTGCCGCTCAGTCCCATCCTTCCGTGAGGGGATCCTTGGGTTTGCTTCTGTTTTGTGGTTTTCAGCAGCGTGTTCCCGGCACGGAGGGCATCAGTGGTCTGACTGGTTATGTGATGGGTCTTCTGGAGGTCTGGGAGGTATTTCAGCCCCTTTCAGCTGGGCCACGAGGCCTGGCTGTTCCATCCCAACCTGAGGTGGTGGGAAGGCAGTGCTGCTTTTTGTTTTGGGGACTGGCTTCTCCTGGCTCCCACAGCCCCGCTACACCGCGGTGGCTCTTCTGCACTTGCTGGGTCTGTGCAGGCATCAGGTCTATCAGAAATCATCCTCCAGTTTTTACTCTGTAACAGGAAGGTTGTCCCCATGTCATGGAGCCATTCCCAGCCTTGTCTGAGCTTCCCATGGGAATTGGCACCCATGATCCTCTGCCGTGCCCTGGTCTGCTGGAAGCGCTGGGGGAAAGAATAATACCGTGTATTGGGATTTTTAAACTAATATTTTTCATTAATGAACCAGGCTAATTTAGGGGAGCACAGGCAAACGTGCAGGGGGTCAGCCGTGCGGGCAGGTAGTCCCTGGTGACCGTGTAAAGGCTAATTGCCCCCCTGGCGTGACCCAGCCGCGCTCGAGCGCCGGCCGAGGGTGAGGGCAAGAGCCCAATTTCCTGAGCACGGCGGTGTCTCCGCAGCAGCGCTCGGCACTTTTACGGGGCTGCCTTGGGTATCAAAATACACGGCTCGTCTGCCTCGCCGGCTAATTAGTTCCAGAGTTTGCAGTGCCGGGCTGTTTGAGAGCGCCCGGACTCGTATTCCGTGGGGAATGCGTGCCTGTCCCTTCCGCAGCGCCTGGGGTGGCAGCTCGGATGTGGGAGCTGCCCGGGTTTTAGCCCGGCACCCCCTGAACCCAGAGGGGGCTGGAGGGCTGGACATCATCCCCTCCAGTTCCTCCTGAGTCTCTGCACCTTCCATACCCTCTGTTTTGCCCGTCCCTGTCAGGAATTGTCGGGTTTTCCTGCCTGGCAGCAGCAAGGGGAGCTCAGGGTGGCTGCGCTCGGAGCCGTGGGACATAGCTGGGACGGGACCCCATCCAGGCCCTGCTCCCACCCGCTCTGTCTCCCCCGGATTTTTGATCCAGGCTTTTTCCCTGGCTGGCATCAGTCTCTGCAGTGCCACCCCCTGGCAGGCCCCCGCAGAGGTGACAAACGCTGCCGGCTGCAGAAATCCTGCAGACCCCAGAAAAGCCCCAAATTCCCCCCAAATCCCATCCCGGCAAGGCACAGGCAGGACACGGCCCCGAGGGGCAGGAGCCCCAGGGAAACAAATGCTCCTCGCTCTGTCCCTCTCCCTCCCTTCTTCAGCCACGGTTACTGGAAACACATTTGCCTGAAAATCAATTATAGCTGGAAGAGAGAGCGGAGTCCCCCCGTGAGGAGCCATGCCGGGGTTTGGGGGAGCCCAGCGCCCCGAGCTCTGACGTGGGACCTTTAACCAGAGCCAGCTGTGTGCTGAGGGAGATAAAAGCCCCAAATCAGACAGGATAAGCACAGCATTAGTGCGGGATACGCCACTCAGCTCTGATTTAAATTACTGTTTTTACTTCCTGAACTCATGGGAGAGTAAGGATGTGAGGAAAATGAAGAGGTTTAGACATGGACATTCCTTCACCGAATACTGGCAAGGCCTGGTGGTGGACACAGCTGAGGTCATGCTCACCGCTGCTTACCGGGTGACCAGCTTCCTGCTGATTTGTTTTCCATGTATCCCAGGCAGATTATCTCCACTGCAGGTTGCCTCCAGGATGAGGGATTAAATCCCACAGCCCTCACTGCTAGGTGTGTGCTCGCCTGGCTGCGGTGCCCAGGTGGTGAGGGGAGCAGGGCAGTGTCCAAGGATGCTGGGGTGAGAAGGGGGGATGCCTTTTGGTTTAGGAAAGAACGGACTTTTTGCTTTGCCGTGCACTTTGTGTATAGATCTGTCCTTATCACACAGTCCCACTGCAGCAAAAGGGAGGTTAAGTATCCCAGGTGAGGCAGTGGAAGTTGTGGAGCTGCAGGAATATTTTGCAGAGAGCGGAGCAGACACTCTTCCTCCAGCTCCACCAACTCCTTCGCATCCCAGCCAAGCAAAACTCGGGATGCAGGGACAGGAAAAGCTGCCTGTCTCCTCCAGGAGTTCACCCCTCTGCCTTATATGGAACCACAGAATGGATGGCATGGGAAGAGACTTTAAAGCTCATCCAGTTCCACCTCCCTGCCATGTTCAGGGACACCTCCCACTATCCCAGGTTGCTCCAAGCCCCGTCCAACCTGGCCTTGGACACTTCCAGGCCTCCCCACCCTCACAGGGAAGGATTTCTTCCTGATACCCAACCTAAATGTACTCTTTTTCAATTTAAAACCATTCCTCCTTGTCCTGTCCCTCCATGCCCTTGTCAAAAGTCCCCCTCCAGCTCTCTTGGAGCCCCTTTAGGTGCTCTTTCCCCCTTGGCAGCAGAGGAATTTGAAGCTCCTGTGCCCGTCCCAGCCCGGGCTGCGCAGTCGGGAGTCGCGCTCGGGGCCGCACGTCGCAACTCGCCGGAATATTTCTTGTCCCCTGTCACCACATGTCTGGGAGAGGATTCCTGTGGTGGATGTGGGCTCTGCCTAATCTCACCCTGCCTGCCACTGCTTAGTGCTGCCGGGGGGACGCTGCCCAGCAGCGCTGCTGCCACCAGGGCCACCGCTGGGTTCAAGTGGCTCACAGAGAGGCCACGGCTGGAAACGACACTCTGCACACACAGAAATCCTCCTCTTTCGAGATTAGGGAGCAAGACAGGCTTTGGGAGGTCAGAGAGGGGAGATGTCTGGGCGTGTGTGACCAAGAGAGGGAGAGCCACAGCCAGGCTGCTTTCTCCTTTGCTTTGAGGCACAGCTCAGGAAAGGGGATATTTTCTCTTTGACTTGAAAAAGCGGAGTTATTTTCGTCCATTTGGGAAAGGATAACAGGTTGTGGAAAGTCCCTGGTGCTCCCAAGGTGGAGAATGGCAGTGGTTATGCACTGCTGGTACACACCAGCAGTAAGCAGTGTTGCTGCCATTCCCCCTTCCCACATGGCATGGAGGGAAGATGTTCCATCCTCTACCGCTGTTCCCTTTGTACCCTGCTCAGTTCTGCCATGAGCATCCCCCCTGTCCAGTCCTGACATGTCATGAGTCCGCAGTCTCGACCCCAGGGAAGGGACTGCTCTGCCAGGCAGCAGGTAATGCCTCCCTCCAGCTCCTCTTAGGTTCAGGTGAGCTGTGAGCCCAGCAGAGAAGTAGAACCAGGAGCTGGCATCCCCTGGGAGTGATTCCCAGATCACCCCGGAGAAGAAGGGTGATGAGCAGATGTTGGAGCAGTTGTACAACAAAGAGAGATTTGTCAGTGAAGAGTCTGTCTAACTGCACTGTGGGTTTATCCCAAACACTAACCAGGCCCTGCTCTCTCTCCCCTTGCAGAGCTTCAGCGAGAGGGAAGCATAGAGACGCTGAGTAACAGCTCGGGCTCCACCAGCGGCAGCATCCCGCGCAACTTCGACGGCTACCGGTCCCCCCTCCCGACTAACGAAAACCAGCCCCTCAGCCTGTTCCCCACGGGATTCCCCTAAATTAGCCGAACATCCAAGGAGAGATCCAGACAGGGTAACGAGCCGCCTCTCCGCCTAAACAATCCCGCTGTGTCCGTCACCTGCCGGCTCCCGCGGCGCTGGATGGTTCTCGTTACCCTGATGGTTATCGACGACTCTCAGACCTTTCCTGAAACGCACTCACGAAATCTTGACTCTTGTGTCCCTGTGCAATATGAAGAGGCTCCGTCTTCGAATCCTGATAGCCCTGCGGCTTCTTTTCTCGCTGTCTTCAGGAAGGGGTTGGGGTGAGGAGAAATATTCCTAAGCCATTTTGGGTCAAGCACAGACGGTTTCGCCGCCGTTGCTTCTGCTTCTTCTTCGTGCTGAGAGGTGAATCTCCGTAACTCAGAGGAGCTCTCGCCGTTCGTGCAAGTGCCGAGCGCTCGTGGATGAACTGGAGAGACTGGAAACTGGAGGACTTTGTGTGGACAGGGTTGATAATGTTATTCCCTCCTCGTCGCGTCTCCTTGCTGCCCTCCTCCCCCTCTGATACTCATCAATGGCAGGAGTATTGCAAATGGAAATGTTTCTTTTTGTTCTTTGGAAGAATTCTCTCTATTCTCTCCGGTTTTCTTCTAGTCATGTATTTTAGAAATGTACTTAATTGACTAAACTGCAGTCACAGATTTCTCATATTTGGTTATAAAAGTTGTTCATTGGAACTCAGATATCTGTCCAGAAATGCATGTGTCATTGAATAAATCTAAGTTAAACAAGAAACTGCTTAAATGGCAATGTTCATGGAGTGTTACTGGGCTGACTGTGGGCTTTGTGCATCTCCCTGGACCAGACTCTGTGCATATTTACTAACTCAAGGGCTTTAATTAAAGCCATCAGTGGCTGTTAGGCAGCCAGTCTAGCTTGGGTTTGCCTCCCCGCTTCCTCATCCCTGTGTGCAAGGCATATTAAAAGCAAGGGATATTAAAAATAAGGGATATTGAACCCAAGATATTTAGGTGGTGCCTTGGCACCTCTGAAAACCAACACCCATCTCCTGGGGGTGTCTGAGCCCTGCTCAGACAGCTCCTCCTCTTGATTGGGGCCCTCCTTCTTCGTCCCACTGATTTGTGTGGGACAAGGACCAGGTGCTGGGAGCAGAGGCACCCACGTCCCTCCGTTCTGCTGTGGGATCACGCAGCAGAGGCTTTGCAGGGCTGTATAACAGCCTGAACCTCTGTACCCTCCAGAACATGTGCAGTCAAACCCAGCACCGCATAACTCTGCTGATAAAACAGTCCTGGGCTCACACATCATAACCACACGAATTCCTACATCTCAGCCAACTTGTGTCGAGGAGCAGAGTGAGATGGGACTGTCGGCTTATGAAATTTCCTTCCCCACTACTTGTTTTTAATAGAAGCCGTTTTGAGTCATGGTAAGGAGGGGAAACTATCTAAACCCACAAATCTTCTCGCACTCCTACGGCTCAAACCAGCCACACCAAGGGGTGCAGAACCGACCACCCTCTTCCTCCTCCATGCCCAAACACCAAATAGCCGGTTCAGTTCTGGGCTTGATTTTTGTTTGTTTGTTTGTTTTGTTTGTTTTGTTTTTAACCATAACGCAGCCACTCAGAAGGTTTAGTTTTCTTCAGGCTTGGAAACCGCTTATAAAAACTGAGAGTTTACAGCAACAATTTCAGCTTCTTGCTTGGTTTTCAGACAGCCCTTTCTCAAGCAGGAAAAAAGAAAAAAAAAAAAACTTCCTTGGGATGAAATCAGAGGAGAGTTTGCCTGTAAGTAAGTACTTGCAGCTCCGCTGGCTATATCTGCTGTAATGCTATGTTCCTTTTTGTCTGTAAAATAATGGCTTGAAGTAAGGAAGGGGCTGAGGGCAGGGCTGGCACAAATGGGACCGCAGGGTCAAGTCAGTCCACACCAGTCAGGGTTTTTAACACAGTTCAAGCCAAGGTCAGCTCCAAAAGTTCAAACAAAATCCAGATTAACACATACAGAAGGGATTGTGTTGTCACCGTGATGCTTGTTTCCTTTCAGGCTTTCCAAGGAGCAGGGGAAGGGACAAAGTTCTTGCAGAGGAAGGAAGGCGGCTCTTCTCCCTCCTGCCTGGGACAGCTTGGCTGGCTCTCACTGAGCACACAAAAGTAGGAGAGCACATAACACACAGTGGTGTCATTGCAAATGTATTTGTTGTTGGCAGGCATTAAATCACTTTTTATAAGTGCTGCAATATGGCCATGTGGAAATTCCCAGTCTGCAAGAAGCTCCTTTGAATCAGGATGTTTTGTTTAAAGGGGGGGAGGGGGGGGAAGGATTCAAAAAAACCCTACAAACTGGGGCTGTACCAAAATATTTTCAGTCTGGTTCATTGAAAAGAATGTCCTAAATTCCCTGCTGTTGATAGCCCCGTAGCCAAACTGTTAAGAAAGCCTAGAGCTTAAAAGAAAAAAAAAAAAAAGCATTGCTGTGAGGCAGTTAATTTAACTTTAATTTGATGCTTTCACAGATGACCCAGCAGAATAACCACCAAGTTCCAGCTCTTCTGTGAGCCAGAGAAAACTGAGTGTGTTGCAACGATGACTGTGGAGTGTCTGATTCATTGATAACTCTATAGGGTCTGATACAACAGTAACTGTATAGTGTCTAATGCGTTGATAACTCTATAGAGTCTGATTTAATGATAACTCTATAGGGTCTGATGTATCAATAATTCTATAAGGTTTGATTCAACAATAACTCTGTGGGGCCTGATTTAATGATAATCCTATGGAGTCTGATTCAGTAATTACTCTGTAGGGTCTGGTTCATCGATAATTCTGTAGGGTCTGGCTCAACACATCCCTGCACCTTGTTCCTCGCTCACAGCACACACCTGCTCCCACCCATGGCCCTGCAGCTGCATGATAACTCTTTTTCAGGCGCCAGCAGGGAGTTTTTCTGTTCCTTGGTGATGTCTACAAGCTGCTCCTCGGGGAGGTTTGCCCCTGACTTTGAACACAACCAGGTTTTCAGCCGAGGGAAGTGACCCAAACCCCGCTTAGAGCAAAAATAACCTGAGGCTCGAGGAGTTCGCAGGGACGAGAGGCTCCCGATGCTGTGGAAATTCTCCAGGTGGGTTTCTGAAGCGCCGGGTTTCCAAGTGCAGGGGGCTGGCAGGCGGTCACGGGCAGCCCAGCAAGAATGTTGTGCCATGATATAAACCAAAAGAGCCCAAAAGACACAGGGACTGGCAGGTTTTTAAACTGTTTCCAGTAGTAGTAAGCAGCGGGCTCCTGCTGAGTTCAAAAGGCAAAACGTCTCGTTTAAAGCGGGGCGGACTGTATATCACTCTGTGCATAAAGTGGGGCTCTTCTATTAAAAGTTGAGTTCAGATTTCATGAATTAACATGAAATATTGCTTTCTTATCCTACCCTGGTTTCTGTAATAAACACACGCGTGTAGCGGGCTTAAATCATGGGAAGGGGGGATGTTTGGCTGTTTGAAAAGAAGTGGGAAGTCAAAGGTTCTCCAAATGTGACAGCTTGGAGTTCAAATGAAATCAAATCTCAGAACCAGCCCAGGGGCTGGGTAGGAGCAGCAGGGCTGGTGTTTCCCAGTGCTTTGCAGGGCACGTGGGGCTCAGGATTTGGTTGTTTTGCTGGTGATGCTGAGCTTTGCTGAGCCCAGATGGGGCTCTACCCGGGCAAAACCCCATCCTGCTGCCCATCTCCCGAGGGGACAGGCACTGCTTGTCCTGCCCTGAGCAGCTTTCCCCAGCCCCAGAACAACATTTGCTGGCAACAAGGCTGGGATAAGGCAGAGGACTGACCGAGGGCAAAATTCTGCCAAGATCTCTGTCCTCCTTCCTCAGCAGAAAGCCCGGAGCAGTTTTGCTGCAAAGTGCAGCTCCCCCTCCTCTCTGACCGCCCAAGCAAGGGGGTAAATCCAAGGTGCTCTCACCGGGGCCTCCTTAGTGATTTTTTTTTTTTCTTTTTTTTTGAGGATCCAAACCACGTCTGCGCCACGTCTCTGCATTTATTTTCTCCTTTGCTCCTTTGCTCTGGCTTGTTGCTGTGCAGGGTAGGAAAGTTTGCGCCATTTCCTGTTGTCTTTCCCTTGTGCTCCTGAGATATTGTAAAAATGTTCGGTATCCTCCAGTAGGTTGTAATCACTTCACCCTAATGTTTCACAGCTGCTAAGTGTAACTTTAAACCCCACCATTTGAGTGCTTACAATTAGCGAGTCAATGGGGGCTGAGATCGGGTCTTTGTGATTGAAAAAAAAAAAAAGAGAGAAAACGAAACTGTTTGGTTTTTTTTTTTTTTGTCCTGAGTTTTAATTGGATAAAACGGGAACAAAAGTTGCGGAGACGAGGGGGTTTTTAATGCAATAAATGATTAGTGGCTTATGTGCTAGGAAAAAAAATAATTGAATCCGCTGCTTGGCCTGTTTCGCAGATGGAAAAGGCACCGGGACAAGCATGTGGCTGTGCAGGCAGCGCCTGTCCCAGTGACTGCAGCAGCCCCTCTGCGAGCTCGTGGCTCCCCACGTGTAGGAGCAGAGCTGGTGGGAACAGAATTGGGAAGAGACAAGAGGCTTCAGCTGTGCCCCTCACCTGTCCCTGCCACGCCAGAGCATCCAGCCCTTCCATCCGCCGGCTTACTGGGGCGTAAAACTGGGGCACAGGGGCTGTCCAATCTCACCTAATGAGATTAAAATGTGTAAAAATTAGAATTAATATTAAATTTATTTCATATGGCCACTGCATAACATGAGCTGAATACAAGTGTAAGCTGGGGCTCCTACCGAAGAGTCCTCCCAGCCCAACAGGGTGAGACCTCCCCTGGCTGATGTCACTGGGTTTGTTCCCGCTCGGCGCTCCCGCCTCCTGCACGTGCTGGGAGCAGGTTTCAATTATCCCAGAAAATGCCTTTCCCCTGGTGAAAGCAAAGGGCAGGACACAGCGGGATACAAGTCACTAAGGCTGGATCTGGACCAGGGCCGTGGCAGGGTCGCTGCCTCCCTGTCCCACGCGGTGCCTGGCTGACCCCTCGCTCCTCCAGCTCTGCCCACGAGCAGAGCCAGCACTGGAATTGGTGCTTCCCGCTGCGGGATCAGCCTTGGGAGCATGCCACATGTCCCCCCAGCCTTTGGGACACATGGCCATTCCCGGCTGTGCCTGGGCATTGACACTGTCCCATCAGTTGCCACCCCATCCCTCACTGGGCTCGGATGTAATTTGAAGCTGTGCATCTGTCAGTGAGTTCCCAGGCTGAATTTTTGCCTTTCTTGGGAATTTCTGCTGCAGGAAATTACACTAAAATACTGACAGCAGGGTCAGGGGCTTGCAGCCCTCCCTGTCCCCTCTGTCTCCTTCCCCTCGGGGATGGGCACGGCGCAGCAGAGATGCTGCTCCCTGGCAGCCCTCCCTCCTCGGGAGGCATTCCTGCCACCTGATCATAAATACTAATTAATAGCAAAGCCCTGGTCTAGATCAAGGAGGAGACTCTGAATTTTCTTGGGAACTTGGCCGTCTGAAAGGTATCTGAAATATTCTGTAGCACTCAGCCTATCGCTGGGTCAATTATACGGTGAGCAGTCATACGAAGTTAATTTCTAATTTAATACAATGTTAAAAGGTTGTCAGGTTAAAATCTAATCTATAAACGAGACATGAAACGTCTCTTTAAAGCGAGTGTCGTGAACCGGTCCTGGCTCACACCACAGGCTGCTGCTCCTTTTATAGGGTGTAATTACTGCCCAGTGAGTATTTACAATATTATTACAGGACATTAATAAAAGGCGGGTGCTGTGGCCCGTGTGGCAGCTCGGCACCAATCCCACTCCCACCCAGCCCCTTCTCTGGGGAGGTGACAAGTGCCAGCTCGTGGGGCCGTAGGGAGCAGGATGGGGAAAGAACCAGGAGTGTTTTCACTTAAATCCACCTCAGGAGCAGAGGGATGGGGACCATCTTGGGGTGATTTGGAGGGAGCACCGTGTCTCTGCATCCCCCAGCGAGGAGGACTCTCTGGGCCAGCTCCCCAGCCTGGCACCATCCCCTAGGAGGAGCCGTACCTGACAACCCAGGTGGAAACCACAGCCTGAACAGCCTGGGGAGAGGACTTTGCCAAGGGTCTGCTGTGGGCTGAAGGTCCAGACCAGCAGCTTCATTCAAGCAGAAAACCAGGGACAGCACCTGCAGCCCTGTACCCTGCCTCCCACCCCACCTCACACCCGTTCCGTGCCCCCCTCTGCGGGAGGGACGGACACGTCCCGCTGCCTCTCCTCCCACACGAGGGGGTCCGTGTTGCAGCCACCTCTCAAGGTACACTGAATTTTGCCCTTTTTGCTGTCGAAAGGGGAAAGTCCAGCTGTCATGTGGGAGTGATGCCATTGTCCTAGCCGGGTGACTGACCGGACCATGAGACTCCCGACAGTCCACAGTGTCTGTGGGAGCTAGGCAGGCTCAGGGCTATCCTTGCCAGGCTCAGCCAAAAAACACCGAGTGTCACACTGCCACGGGTCACATGACTGACCTTGATATCGTGTGGGTTTATTTTCCAGGAGGAATCTCACTGGCTCCAGAGGTTTGGATCAGAAGTGGTCATGTCTGGTCTCTCCTTTATGCCCGTGAACCCCAGCAAGGTGGGGTTTTCCTGAAGGAGGCCAAGATTTTGGTGGCAGCAGGTGACCCCCACCAGAGCGAGGGCTGGAAGGGCACGTGGGGTGATGTGCTGGCGCTAAACTGGAGGGCAGGGGTGATGTGCTGGAATGACCCATCCCTTGGAGCTGCGAGGGATGCGTGGGCTCTGCTGCAGCCCCTCCACTGGCCAGGGCTCCTTCTCTTCCCTTCCCTGGGTTTTCTGGTAAATTCTGCTGCTGTCTGTAATTGATAAAAGCTGCTGCTGAACATCTGCACAGGCACTGTCCTCTCCGAGGCCCTCGCTGCCGGTGCTTTGATGTGCGCTGTGATTCACGGCTTGGCCGGGGCCGCCCCGCAGATGCTGCCCCTGGGTGGTGCGGGGCAAGACGGGACGGGACAGGGTGGGATGGGATGCCAGGAGGTGAGACAGCACCTGCCACATCTGTGCAAACAGCAGTCCCCCCACGTGAAACCCCCTGTGCCTCCTGGCCAGGGCATGGAGGGGGGTGACCTCTCCTGCTGCCGTCTGCATAGGAAAGGACCTGGAGACACGCAGGGAGGGCAGCTCAGGTGTTTCTCTGCATCCCACCAGCACCTGGAGGTCAGAGGGATGGCAATGCCCGAGCACTGGCCACCTCCCCAGTGCGAAGGAGCAGCCGAGGGGAGGGAGCAGAGCCCCCAGGCAGGCAGGGCCGCCGGGCCAGGCTTTGCTGCGCCGGCACAGCACGGCCCGGGGAGCACAATCTGTGGCCTTAATCCCGCCGTGTCCTGTGCGCTCTCAAATCCCCTCCACTTCAATGAGCGCTTGTAGTGTCAGGCCCGCGCTGGGCGAGACGGCACGCGGGGACGGCGGGGAGGATTTGCTCAAGAGGCACTGTTTTTAAGGTGAGATTTGAAGGATGGAAGACAGATGGCAACTGGAGAGGACAAACGGATCAAGTGAAGGGTTTGTTTTCAGCGTGGAGGGGAAAACACAGGAGGGAATTACTGCTGGCTACAAAATGGGGGCTATTAATACCTGCAGCATCTCGAGCCCTGCACTTAGCCCGGTGTTGTCGGGACCCTCACGGGCACCACGGCGGGGGCAGGAGTGTGTTTTTCTCTGCGGAGATGAATTGATCCCAGCGTCGCGCTGAGTGTACCCAGACAAAGCTGGGAGAAGGGTTATTAGCCAGCCGGCGGCCCTGCCATTGTCCCCACTATCTTTTCTTCCCTTTCAGGCTCCCTCCCCGTGGCCCAGGTCTCAAAGACCATGTGTCAAGAGATTAGTGACCTGCGTGAAGGGCAATTGCTTGCTTTGTGCCGGCAGCCCGGCGTCGGGGGCTGTTATTTACTTGTTATTTGGCGCTGCCTCTGTTGAGGTATCCATGGAAAACGCGCCTGGAGAGCAATCTGCCGGCACTGCAGAGCTCATGCAGGCGGGGAGCTGGGAGAAGAGAGGCTTGAGGGTGGCAGGTCTCGGCAAACTCACTGTGTGCCCATGCCAAGACCCCAAAACTCCCAGGACGATCAGCACAAGAGCCCAGGACCTACAGAGAAGCGAGGAAAAAGCTGGGCAATGAGACAATTCAGTGCAATGCAGAGGTGCCCAGGAACGGTGATGGATCCAGGGCTGTGATGGGGCATTGCCCCACAGCAGTTTGTTTGCAGACTGGTTTCAGGACTTGAAAGATGGGAAGAGCCTGTCCTGCCTTCAGATCCCTGCTCCACCTCTCCGTGCCTCCGGCAGAAAAGGGCTCGGAGGAGCGCTGTGTTTTGGAGGAAATGTGGATGAAGATGATGAGCGTTGGCCCTTCCACGCAGTGCTGGTACACACCAGATTTGTTCATGGTGAAACACCCAGGAAAGGGACAGGTGCAATGAAAAGTGTTATTCCTGCCCAGGACCAGCTCCTGATTTATTCTAACTGTTTTTATTCTCTCGGCAGTGAAATGCCCTCTTCTGCAAACACAAGATGGTGATTTTTCTGCAATCCTAAAAGTCAAACCTAGACCAAAACCACAACTCACGTGACGGGGGAACAGCGGCGTCAGATCCTGCTTTAGATGTGATTCCAGACGTGTTCCCTGATCCTGTCTGAAGAAGACAGGCCGAGATGTGAGACCCCATCAGCGCTGCCCACCCAGGGCCGGCTCACTCGCCCCTCCTTTGATCCTGTAACTTCTGCCAAACTCCTGGAGGGAGAAAAGGGTTTCTGGGGATGCAAAGGGACTGGGGACCAGGAGGGCTGAGTGACCCTCATGAAGCTGGGGGCTGCCCTGCACTTTTCCCCCTTCCAGGGGCAACCAGTGGGGACTGCAACCACCAGGCACAGTTTGAAAAATAAAACTAAATCATGGGTCAGGACCCAGCCTGGGACATCCCCTGCCCTCAGGGATTTTGTTATCCCTTTACAGAAGGGAGTTATCCCTGCCCAGAAGGGGGTTTTGCCTCAGTGGAGGTTGCACCGATTGCAGAGCCCTTCGTGATTTTTTTCCCTTTCACTCCCGGCCCCTCCACTCTCAGAACCACCATTCTTGTTACTTTTCCCTGATTTTTCCCGGGACATCGTGGGCTGTGGGAGTCAGGCGGCCTCGTCCCAGCTGCTCCAGGCACTGTGCAGCGGAACGACCCCAAATCCTCACTGTTAATCTCGCGGAGGGAGCGGGCAGGAAGGCCCAACAGCATCATTCTATCAAATAACACAGTTTGCTGAAGCCCTTTGGTTTCAGAGACGAGCCGGCCACGGAACACAGGCGAACCGGGTGGACAACGGGACCCTGATTATTGATAGCCCAGTTATCAATACAGCCTCTGAGGGGGGACCGAGGCACCCGGGAGGGGGGGTTGACACCGACCCCGGGCTCCTGACATGGGGAGCTCCAACAAAACGGGGGATCCAGTGCTCTTCTTCCCCTCGGAGCCGAGCTGCGGTCACGCGTGGCGGCGGGCAGGGTGTGCTCGCCCCCAGCCCCATCCCATGACGGCGATGAGGCGGCGATAATGCCATTAGCCCGGGGATTACGCGCCCGCGCCGGGATGTGACACACTTTCTCAAATGGAAGTTTTTTAAACAGAGGGATTTACATGATCCCCCACCGTGCCCATCCATCCCTGTACCCATTCCCCTCGCCATCCTCGGTGCCAGAGCAGGTTCCAGGCGGGTCCCCCCCGCTCTGGGACAACCCGGACTGGAGCTCCCGTCTCCTTTTAAGGCAGCGGGCTGGGTGCGGGCTCGGCACCGCGCCCCGACGTGGGGAGCCGGGCAGCCCCGGGGACGCGGGGCTGGAGTGGGGGTCACTCCACCCCGTGCGGGGAGACGGCTCCGTAATTTAAGAAAAATAACGAAATAATTTAAAACTAAATTAGACGGAGGGTTGAGCGGGCTCCCAGCTCACAGCAGAGCGGAGTAACGAGGGAGCGGAGGACGCGTGTGTCCCCCCCGGCCGGGCCGGGGTCACTCGCCGCCCGCCCTGACAAACAGGCTGGGAAATGTGTTTATAAATTGTTCAAACTCTGGATAAACTTCAGCGGCGTTTGTGTCTGCGTCTCCCCGCCTGTTGTTATTTTCCAGAAATCTGGATTACTGGAAATATTTTCTTTAAAGCTGGAAAGAAATCTAAACAGTCTGAGGGCAGGGGGAGCTCGGAGCAGGGGGGACAGCCTGATAGATACCTTCAGGACGGAGGGAATTCCCCACCCCACACCTGCGGCTTCGCTCTGGGGGTCTCTGACATTCCTGGGTCTGCTCTTCTCCCAGGGAAGCACCGTGGACCCCAGTCCTATGGCACCTTCCCCCTCCCTCCATGGCACGGCCTGTTTCCGCCCCCGCTCGGGTTCCCCTACTTGGGAAGGTGCGAGAAGCTGGGCCATCCTCCCCAGGGTGTCCTCTTGCCGTGGCATCAGTGCTGGGAATCGGGGGGGACCCGACAGAAAACCCGTTCGCCTGGAGCCCCTTCCCCGGCCGCGGCTGGTGCACCCCGTTGGGGGGGAGCGCTCCCCGGAGCGCGGGGCAGCCACAGCCCGGTGGAGCCGGGAGGAGGGGAAGGCGGAGGCCCGGCTGCTTGTGAGAATTGTTATTTTTCATCAATCACCCGCAATTTGTGTAAGTGCCCCGGACAGGACACCAGCCGTCCTGCTGGCTGGGGTCACGGAGACAACACAGCGATGGAGAAGAGCAAATTGCATTTGCTCACCAGCTCACAGATCCAAATTACGGCCCTCGCATGGCGCGGGGAAGGGAGCGAAAGGTCCATGTGACATGAGGGAAATATGAAGGACTTTGACAGGTCTTAAACGGCCTGGCGCCAAGGCCTAAGTCTACCGGCTAAAAATAGAAAAGGGATGATGAGTGGAGATGGGCAGAGATGAAAGGGGAAGAGCGAGCGGGGCCGCGCTGCGGGGCGGGTGGGGCGCGGAGGCGGCCCGATGGGACAGTTTCCCCGGGCTGGACCGGGACAGATCCCCAGGACGGATCTCCGGGACAAATTCGCGAGGCTGCGCGGCCTCCATCCGCCCGGCCTGGGGACCGCTCGCCGGTGTGGTGCCGGGCCCGCAGGAGGCCGGGGCGGCTCCCGGGAGCCGGGCACGGTGGCCCCAAGCGCTGTAGGTTGGAAAACCCTTCCTGGAAGGGGGCTGCGCGGGGACAGCTCTCTTCCCCGGGGCACAGCTGCCCTCGGGGCGTTAGCCGATGCTGTCGGCTCCTCTCTCCGTGCCCGGTGCTCGGTCACCAACGGGGCGATGCACGGCCTGTCCCGTCCATGGGTGCGGGCTCCTGAGTCGTGTCCGTGCCCGCAGTGGATACCGTGGTCCCCGTTACCCCTCCACCCCCGCAGTCCCCTTATGGGGCGCCCCTACGGAAGGTCGGGGAGACGAGGCTGCTCTGGACCGGTTTTATTCCTCAGATGAGGCCGGTTGTGGTGTTACAGCAGGGCGGGGGGTGGCCCCGAGGGGAGGCGACCTTTCTTCGAGGGGACGCGGCTGTGTCCAGGCCCAGAGGAACAGCAGGCGGGGTGTCCGTGGGAGAACCGCCCCGGCCTGAGGGGATTCGCCTCGGGGCAATGAAAGGCTCCGCTTTTACTTTGTGAGGCGAGAATTTGGGGAAAAAAAAAAAAACAAAAAAAAACCAACAAAAAAAACCAAGCAAGCCCCACTTTTGCCAAAGCTGCCGTCAGCAGTTTTCCGTGGCGGCAAGGAAGCAAAGTCCAAATTGGGTCTAAATTTCAGTCCCCGCTGCCCGTTCAATGGTCAGCGGGACCCCCCTCCCCGCTCCGCTGCCCAGGGCAGTCCCGGGGGGGGACGCGCGGTGCGGGGCCGGGAGCGATGCGGGGCCGGGCGCGGTGCGGGCAGAGGTGAACCTGCTGCGGGACGCGGGCAGGTGGTGATCGGCCCGGAGAACAACCCGGGGCCGGGGCTCCGCGTGGCGCCGGGGACAGCGGGCGGGGGTCTCTATCGGCAGAATGAACGGGGACAGAGGGATAAGGAGAAGTCGGGATGGGAAGGGGGCATCGGGAGGTCCCTGCGTCCCACCCCGCGCGGGGAGCAGCGACGCGCGGCCACGAGGGCTCCGAGCTGCTGCGGCCGCTCCTCGCTGCGCATCCCGTGGAGCGGGAGGGCCGGGGGCGGAGGGGGGGGCCAGGCCGGGGGACAGAGGAGTGGGCCGACGGTCACCCCCCCCCGTCCCGCCTGGCCGCAGCGCAGGCGGCGGGGGCAGGAGCCTTGGAAGGATGGCAGGGCGCTTTTTGAAGATTTGGGGGTAAATATGAAGTGACAAGAGACGGGTCTTTATTGTGAGGGCTCAGCCGCCTGGCGCCAGGGCCCTCTTCAGCCACCGCGGCCCTCAGTTAATCAGCGCAGATCTCCAAACCGGCCTCTCCGAGGGGACACCCACCGCGCCCGCCGCCCCCCCCCCCCCCCCCCGGGCCCCGGCGCGGCGGGACCGGCCCTAATCCCTCAGCAAACAGCCCCGGAGTGTCCCCCCTCCTCCTTATCTGCCTCCCCCCACCCGGGTAAACAGCCCCTCCGGCCGGGCACAGCCGCGCCGGCCCCCGGCCGAGCAGCCGACGCGTCCCGACGGCGGGGTCCGCGCTTCCGCCGTGGGCGCGGAGCTGCGGGCGGGACCCCCCCCACCACCACCGCGGTCCGGGCGGCTGCCGGCAGGGCGGGGGGCGACGGCTGGGAGCGACTCACCCGCGCTGGAGGTGGCCGCTCGGGGCCTCGCCGCCGCCCGCAGCTCTCCGCAGGGCCGCGCTCCCGGCGGCCGCCCCGTCGGCGCTGCGCGGCCGTGCGCGGAGCGGCGGGCGGGGCGCGCCCCACCGCGATCCGCTCTCCAGGATCTGTTGCAAAGCGGCCGCTGCCGGGTTCGCCCGGCCGCTCCCCCCCCACCCCTCCCCGGCCCCGCCGCCCCCGCGGAGACCGGCGGGGGCCTCTGCCGCCGCCCCCCGCCCCCGTGGCTCCGCTCCCCTCTCCGCCGAGGTGGCTCCGCGCTGGCCCCGCACCGGCGGCGCAGCCGGGGCTGACCCGGTATGCGGAAAGGAGCCGGGGGTGGGATTTCGAGCACTTTTCTCTGTCATTGGTTAATATTTTATTCTGTTGACATGTTTTCTTACTGCCGATGCTTCCGACACCTTCTTCTTTTTTTTTTTTCCTCCCCCTTTTTTTTTTTTTTTCCCTCTTCTTCCCTTCCTCCCTCCCTCCGCGCCCCCCGCCCCCCCGCGCCCGGAGCTTGGCCGGAGCTGTCAAAACCCCGCCTATGCAGATCCACAATTGGTCTGAAACGCGTAAAATCAGCAATCAAGGGGGCTTGGCTCATTAGCGGGCGGATCAGAGCAGGAAGGACATGTGAGATAGTCACAGTTTTACAGAGATCAGGACAAGATCTCACCGTTCCCACTCGGCTCCTTTGGCCATGAGCAGCCCGAGCCCCAGCGCCGAGCGCGGAGCGCGGAGCCGGGCCGGCCCCGCCGGGGCTCAGCCCGGGCCCGCGGGGGTGTGAGGGCAGCGCGGCCGCCCCTGCCCCGCCGCGCCCCGCGCAGCCCCGCGCAGCCCCAGCCCGGCTTTTGTTTCTATTTTAGTGTCGGGAAGGACTTTCCTGGGAGGGCTCGTTCCCTCGCTCGCTCTCCCTCGCTGCAACAACAACAACAAAAAATAAGGACCTACTGTCTCCCCTCCGCAGACTGGGAGTCCCAGGAGCCGGGAACTGCCTCGCTATTTTTTTGTTTTTTCTTTCTTCTTCTTTTTTTTTCTTTTTTTTTTTTTTTCCCGAATCTAGTTCCGCTGATTTTCGCCTTTTTTTTTTGTATGCTTTTTTTTTTTAAGCGTGTGTGTGTGCCGTTGATTTTTCTTCCTCTTCCAGAGACTCAAGCGAGTTCGCTGGGCAGGAGAGGGGGAAAAAATTAAAAAAAAAAACAAAACCACAAATACACACAAGCGCATTTTTTTGTAAAGGGAATCCCTCTTTTTCTCCTGGATTTGTGGATGCACCGATGAGAGATCCAGCCTTCCCAGGGACTGCCATGGCTTACCACCCCTTCCACGCACCCCGGCCGGCTGACTTCCCCATGTCCGCTTTCCTCGCAGCCGCCCAGCCGTCCTTTTTCCCGGCTCTGGCTCTGCCTCCGGCGGCGCTGGCGAAGCCCATGCCGGACCCGGGACTGGCCGGGGCGGCCGAGGCCGGGCTGCACGTCTCGGCCCTGGGACACCACCACCAAGCCGCCCATCTGCGCTCGCTCAAGAGCCTGGAGCCCGAGGAGGAGGTCGAGGACGACCCCAAAGTAACGCTGGAAGCCAAAGAGCTCTGGGACCAGTTCCACAAGCTGGGTACCGAGATGGTGATCACCAAGTCTGGGAGGTAAGAGCCGGCCCCACACGGCCCCGCGCAGCCCCCACAGCCCGCCCCGCACCTGCGCGGCCGCGCAGCGCACTCGCCCCTCTCTCCATCCCGCTTCCCATCCGCCCCCGAGAATCAGCGCGGGGACTTTCGATCTCTGGAGTTTTTCGGAGGTGTTTCCCCCCCACGCCTTCTCCGAGCTTTCTCGCCACCCCCCCCCCCCCCCCCCAGGTACTACTTTTCGGAGCGCGATCCCAAATTAAATTCGTGCCCGTTAATTGAGCGCCCGAAATCCGCCTCTCCCGTTGTTAACGCCGCTTCCCTCCGCTTCCTTCCCTTCTGCCAAACTTTCCCCGCGTCCGGGGTCGTCCCCGGCCCTGTCCGTGGCCCCGGGCCCGGGGGAGGCAGCGGCGGGGCTGCCGGGGTGCCGGGCGAGAGGGTCGGCTCAGGGCAGAGAAACGGGGTATAACTAGGATGTGTTTTCGCCCCTTATTTCCCATAATGGGATTTTTGAGCTTTTCCCTGCTTTCTGCGAGCTGCAGAGCGGGATGAGAAGCGGTGGGACGTGAGGAAGTCTGGGAATGCTCAGCAAACTAAACTAGAAGATGGTGGTTTGGAAGCGGCATCCGGGGCCGGGCGGTGCGGGGGGCTCGGCGGGGCCGGGGCCGTCGGGGGTCGGTGGCGGGCGGGCACAGCCCTGTACCGCTCTGGGTCTCTCCGCAGGAGGATGTTCCCCCCGTTCAAGGTGCGGGTGAGCGGCCTGGACAAGAAGGCCAAGTACATTTTGCTGATGGATATAGTGGCGGCCGACGATTGCCGGTACAAGTTCCACAACTCCCGCTGGATGGTGGCCGGCAAGGCCGACCCGGAGATGCCCAAGCGCATGTACATCCACCCCGACAGCCCGGCCACGGGGGAGCAGTGGATGGCCAAACCTGTTGCCTTTCACAAGCTCAAGCTCACCAACAACATCTCGGACAAGCACGGCTTTGTAAGTGCGGCTGCGGGGCAGAGTGTGGCCCCCCGGGCAGGCAAGGGGGTTGCCCGGTGCCCTTGCTGCCCGGCCCGAGGGGAACGGCGGGGCTTTTAAGGGCTCCTCCAGCCGGGTCGGGCTGGGCGGCGGGGCCTGGCTGGGCCTTGCGGTGGCCTGGCTGTCCCGCAGCCTCCCCAGCCCCTACTCCTGCCCGGCAGCGAGGGGCATCTCCCCTTCCCCGCGGGAAAAGGGGGGGTTGTGTTGGGGGCAGCCTCGGGATTCGCTTGGCTCCCACATCCGCGACCTCAAAGGCCTGTCCTGCCGCTTCTTCCCGGCCCTCGAGGCTCTGCGGGGACAGGGGCTTGGGGTGGTGCGTGTGCGGGGCCGAGACCGTGCGGGGGTTGCAGAAAGAGCAGCCCCGACGGGGCGGTGGGGCCGCGGCCCACCAGGGGCTGTGGGTGCGGGCCGGGCCGAACCGGGCCGGGCAGGGGGAGCGGAGGCGGCGGCACCTGCGCTGGGTTCCCGCGGCCGGGAGCGGGGCTGGAGCCGTTGGCAGCCTCGGCTCCACACCAGCTGCATCTGCGAGCCCTTATTTAATCCTCTATTGATCGTATCTGCACCACCTAAAGGAGGTAAAACAGGACAAACAAACAAACAATAAAAAAAAAAATACAGCCAAGAAAACCACCAACCAAAATAAACAAAGTGAGGGAAAAGAGAGAGAAAGGAAAGAAAGAAAGGGGAGCGTGTTGGCCGTTTGCAGAGACCCGCAGAAAGCAGGGTCAGAACGCGAGGGGAGCGCGGTCCTGCGGGAATGCTCGGAGGGGGAAATCCCAGCGCCCCACCAGCTCTGTAGGCTCTGCAGCCTCTGGTCATGCATTTAGGGCAATAAAGGGAAAGTTCATCGTGCAGCGTTGGTGATACAGCAATTAGCGGGGAGCCGGAGGAGCTGCGGGACCCCGCTCAGGTGGGGAGGGCAGAGCAGCTCCGCACCTCCCGGAGAACTTTCCTCTCTCTTTTTGGTTTTTTCCCCCCTCCTCTTTTTATTTTTTTCCATTTTCCTTTTTATTTTTTTTTCCTCCTGTCTTTTTATTTTTTCTCTTTAGGCAGGAAAGAGCGTCTTTGTTAAATAATAGATTGCGAGGTTATTTATAGCCAGCAAGGTAAATCGATAGAGAAGGAGTCTAAAAAATACGAGGTTTTTTTGTACTGGTTAAAAACTAGTTTGATTCAGCGTTTTTAACGGTTCGCCTCCTTCAATTAAAGATTTCTGGTGTCTGTCGTTGTCCAAAATCCGGACTGTGTTAAATCTGGGAGATGAGGGTTTAGCCAGTGCCCATCTGGTCAGAGAGGGATGATTATTTTTTTTTTTAAAGAAATGCAGATTTGCACGCCTGAATGAGACTTTTTGCACCATTTTCATGATAAATCCCGTCTAGATTATATCAATATAACAGCGATCCGATAGTTCATCAGCAGGTGATTATTGCTTGGGTTACCAAAAAAAAAGAAAAAAAAAAAAGAAAAAAAAAAAAGAGGGGATTTTCTTTATTACCTTCTAAACCGAAATGAAGTGATAATTATTTAGCCATTTGGCCGACGTTCTTTGACAATAATTACTCAAGCTTTCGCCGTTCCCCTACCAATTCCGGGCGGTGAATTCTGCATTTCAGTCCGACCACAGCAGGTTGGGGAATTATTTAAACGCTATCGGGCAGGAAAACAGGCAGCGAGGGGCAGGGGGTTGGAGCCGCCCCAGGGGCGCCGCTCGGACTGGGGGGTTCAGGCCCTTCCGAAAATCCCCAGCCAAATTGTGGGGAATTCGGGTTTAAAAAAATAAAATAAATTTTAAAAAATCCTACAAACCAAACTGAAAAAAAAAAAATAAAACGAGCGGGTAGAGAACGGCTCTGAATGCTGGCGAGGCTTTTAGACACCTGGCTGAGGGGGAAAAAAAAATGTCTGTTCCTTCTGCAGCGTTGCTCCGAGACATAAATTTGCCATGGTTCGTGGTGAAATGCTCCTTTCAGGTCCCAGGCGTTGGCTGGGGCTGGCAGCGGCTCCTGCCGCCCCCGACACTAACCCAGAACCTTTTAACATTTTTTTTTTTTTTTGTGGTGGTGGTGAGGGAGAGTAACTTTTGTTTTCCAAGGACGGAAATATGAAAAGCGGCGAGAAACGTGTCGAATAGTCGCCTCGCGTTCACAAGGTTGTAATAAAACAGGGAGATCCCTTTTGCTGCTTTATTGCCATGCTTAACACCCGCAAAGATGCTGCTGTGCCTGCGTTGCCTGACCTCCTTTGAGAGCAGATCCTGCAACGGCATCAACAAAAACCCACGAAATCTCCCTCTTTGGCATCCGCCGGCTTTCCTTCCTCATGGCGAATTTGCGGGGGTTATTATTAATTTTTTTTTTTCGGTTGTTTTCGGGGAGAAAAGGGAAAATTTTTTTAGGGAGGGATCTGGACGAGCGTGTCCCGCGGATTGTGGGGCTGATGGCAGGCCGCGGGCTCTGCTCTCTCGCCCATCCAGACCATCCTGAACTCCATGCACAAGTACCAGCCCAGGTTCCACATAGTCCGGGCCAACGACATCCTCAAGCTGCCCTACAGCACCTTCCGCACCTACGTGTTCCCCGAGACCGACTTCATCGCCGTCACTGCCTACCAGAACGACAAGGTACGGCTGGGCAGCCCCTGCCCTGTCCCTACCCCTGCTCTCACCCCTGGCTCAACCCTTACCCCTTTATTAGGGTGTATTTACGTACATGTGTGTGCTGAGGATATTTTGGGGCAGAGTGGCCATAAAGCAGTAATGGGAGAAAGGTTAAACCCCAAGCCCTCAGAGCAGGATGCATCCTCATACTACTCCTATTATCATCGCTATTTTTAATACTAACACCAATGTCATTATCAGTATTTCAATTATTACTATTAATAATTTCCTCATGGGGTTAGTTGCATCTTTCTGGGCCTTGGGAGTCTTTGCTGCAGGCCCCGGCTGTGGAGAGCAGCAGTAGGCCTGGGCAGCCTCACCCAGAAGGTGCCCTGGCCTCTGGAGGAGCCAAAAAGTAGAGCCAGATAAGCTAATTTTAGTTGCTTTCGTGATTTAGCAAGTGTCACCCTGTGATCAACCAGAGCCAGGAGAACTCGGTGGGGAGCAGAGAACCTCTGCCGTCCCCCTCCAAGAGTTGTGTGGATGTGTGTGTGTTTTAACCCAAAAGCTGACCCCCCACCTCCACCCCTGGCTGCTGATGCTAATTGACAGCTCTGTCTGAGGGTCCTGGTGGGCTTGTTTCCCTCGTAAAGTTTATGGCGAAGAGTCACAATCGATTAAAGAGCACTTTGTCTGCTCGCCCGCCGCAAGCTGCGCGGGGCGGCCGCCGGCCGTGGGCCCCGTCGGGCGGGGGATGCTCGGGCCGGGGGATTCGCGGGCCGGGGGTCGCGGCGGGGCCGGGCAGCCGGGCCTTTTCCAGAGCCCCTCTCGGGGCCGTGTTTCAGAGCCATGCATTATTGAGCGCCCTGATGTCGCCGGCCCCAGCAGCCCGTGGCGGGGAAGGGATAAGAATAGCTTTTAACCAGCGCCGCGCAGCTCAGTCGCCATCTTCCCTCCGGGGGGCCGTGAAAAATAACTTCCTATCATTAAGACGCTATTAATAATTCAAGCCCAAACCTCAGCATCATTTTTAATAAAGCATGCGGTGTGTTAACGCGGGGCCGCGGCGCGTTCCGCAGCCTGCGCCGAGCACCCCACGCTCCCCGACGGCGGCGGGGCCGGGTGGGGGGGTGGTGACCAGGGCTTCACGCCACCTCCTCTGTCCTTCTCCCCCTCCGCAGATCACCCAGCTGAAAATCGATAACAACCCCTTCGCCAAGGGCTTTCGGGACACGGGCAATGGCCGGCGGGAGAAGAGGTAAGGGGCGCGCCCGTCCCCCCCCGGCTTCGTGCCCGCGGGGGGACGGGCAGTGCCCAACGCTGCCTCTCGCCTGTAGGAAGCAGCTCTCGCTGCCGTCCCTGCGGATGTACGAGGAGCCCTGCAAGCCCGATCGCGACGGCGGGGAGTCGGACGCCTCCTCCTGCGAGCCCTCGGCCGTGCGCGACGCCCTCCACTCGCCCGTGGGTGCCCTCCCCAGCCCCCTGCGCCTCAAGGGCAGCGGCAGAGGTAACGGAGGAGTCCCCAAACGCCCCCAAACATAGGGGTTCTACTCTCTCGGGCTGCTACGTGAGGGGTCAGTGAGGCAAAACACCTAGGAAAAAAAAGATGGGGATGCGCGAGGAGGAAAAGACAAGAACCGAGCAAACACAAATGGCACTGCAACGTTTTTTCTCTTTATATATTTTATTTTGAACATATATTACTTTTCTATACAGCTTATATCTTGTAGTTATGTTATACAAGGAGAAATGGTAAGGCAGACCATGCGCTCTCCATATTAGCCTGGCTACTCACTGGTGTGTGCCCTGCCTTCCATGGGAAGCTCACACTCCCTTAAAAAAAAAAAAAGAAAATAGAAAAAAGAGGGGGAAAAAAAAGAATTAATTCATTTGAAAGGAGAAAAAAATGTTGCAACTCCAGGGCTGCAAGCTGGTAAACGAAAATAAACCAGCAGCTCCACGTAGCAGTTCCTCGACGCTGGGTTTTGTCTTGCCGCACTATCAATCTGCTCTTTAAACTTTCCACCAGCCCGATTCCCTGCAAGCCTTCATCAAAATTGCCACCCCCCCCTCCCCCCCCGAGCTGGAGGGAGGGTTTATTACACCCCTCTCTATTTTCAAAGGCTTCCCCGAATATTCGCCCCAGCCTGCAGAGCTTCACCTCACCCGCACCAAAAGGCTTTTTTCGTTTAGCGGAGCCGGGCAGGGGTTCAGCTCCCCTCGCCAGCCCCTCGCGTCCCCCTTCCTCCTCTGAGAGCTCAATGGGGTTTTTTAAATTAAAACCCCTTTTAGGAGCGCCTGTGCCATACTCCCTGCCTTAGAACTGCCTCTTTAACCTGCCTCAACCTGCACATTTGGAATAAATCCACGGCGCGCAGTTGATCAGCTCCACGTAATTAAATCTGTAGAGGACCATTTCCTCCCGCGCTGTCCAGCGCCCGCTCTCCTCATCCCCCAGCTCGGAGTTTGCAGCTAACGAGGGTGATGCTGTAATAGATTTTGGTTCTCCATCAAACATGTTTTTCCTGTTTGGCAGAGCAACAGGACTGCTGTTGTTAATCCCCTTTTCCCCAGAGCGGCCGTAGCACGAGGGCCGGTTTCTGCCCCCGAAATGAGTTTCGCTCATCAATAGGTCGCAGCTTCGCTGCCGCAACCTCTCCCTGACACCAGGGCTCTTGCGAGTGACCCACTCCTCGCCTCCCCTGGGTGCTTCTGCTCTGACCCTCTGCCCCTCCATCCCCTTGCAGAGGAGAAGCCGGGGGCCGACAGCGACGCGGAGGTGGAGAAGGTGCCCGAGGAGCGGCCGGTGGCAGCCGCCAGCCCCAGCGGGGAGGACGCGACGCCCCGCGGCAGCCCCCGGTGCCTGGAGGAGCGGGGCAAGGAGAGGCACAGCCCGGAGAAGGTCAAGGATGGCGCTTCCCCCCGGGAGGGTCCCGGCGAGGGCCTGTTTGGCACGCGGGGCCTGGAGAAGGACAAGGTGGAGGGACGGAGGAAAGAGACGGAGCCGGGCAAGAAGGACACGGAGGGCGGCGGGCTGGGCAAGGAGGCCTTCGCCCCGCTGATGGTGCACACGGACAGCCCCCCGCACCTCAGCGCCGGGCACCTGCAGAGCCTGGCGCTCTCCGGCCTCCACGGGCAGCAGTTCTTCAGCCCGCTGGGCGCGGGGCAGCCCCTCTTCATCCACCCGGGACAGTTCGCCATGGCCCCCGGCGCCTTCTCTGCCATGGGCATGGGACACTTGCTGGCCTCGGTGACCGGTGGGGGCAGCCTGGAGAATGGAGCCCTCTCGTCCGCCCCCGGTGCGGCAGGGACGGCCACTCCCTTCCCTTTCCACCTCTCCCAGCACATGTTGGCCTCTCAGGTAAGACCCCACGCCCGTCCTGCATCCCCATCCCCATCCCTGCTGTCTGGTTAGGCCCTTGGACCTTATCTTCCTGTCTTCCCAAAAGGCACCCTAAATGAGTGGAGGACTTGGAGGATGCAGGCCAGGCCTGACCAGCATCACCCCCCTGCTGGGGACATGCAGGGTGGCCCCAGTGCAGGAAAAGTGCTGTTGGTGCCCCCAGCCTCCCCCAGGCCCTCTTCAGCCCGTGGGGATGAGAGGGTGACACCCCTGACATTGCTGCCTGGTGGGAGACATTTAGAAAGTTGGCCTCAGGGGTGATTTGAGGAGGAATCTTGATTTTTTTTGCAGCTGCCATGGCTCTTCCATAGGCAAGGGCAGAGTCAGGAGCTGTGGCCCTGCCTGACCTGGCTGTCCCCATCCAGCATCCCACCATCTCCCTGTCAGCTTTGAAACAGCTTCCACAATGCCTGGGCTTGTGCTGCCTTTCCCATCCCCTCTGATGAAATACACGAAGATGTCTTTGAACTCCCCTAATTTATCGATCCTGCTTAACAATGTGTTTTAATGTGGTTAAGGGTTTGTGATGCTGCACAGACGAGGGCACGCAGCACGCAGGGAGGGGACGGGGCAGGCCTCGGAGAGGGATTTGTGCTCGGTGTCACCAGCCTGGGCCAGTGTGGGGTGGATGGGGACCCCCATCCCTCAGCCTGTTCCACACGGATATCCCCTCACTGTGTTTTTAGGGCGTCCCAGCTTTGCCTCGGCTTTCTTGGGGAAGGCGGCTGGAGGGCAGGCAGGGGGGGAGACGCAGCGGGGCATCACCCCAGCTCTGACCCAGCATCAGCACAGCTCTGACCCCTGTTCCTCTCTCCACAGGGAATCCCGATGCCCACCTTCGGCGGACTCTTCCCCTACCCCTACACCTACATGGCGGCGGCAGCGGCGGCCGCCTCGGCCATGCCGGCCACCAGCGCGGCGGCCGCGGGGCCGCTGTCCCGCAACCCCTTCCTGGGCAGCAGCCGCCCCCGCCTGCGCTTCAGCCCCTACCAGCTCCCGGTCACCATCCCGCCCAGCACCAACCTGCTGACCACCGGCCTCCCCGCCAGCCTCAACCCCGGCTCCGAGGGCTCCAAGGCCGGCAGCAGCCGCGAATCCAGCCCCCTCCCCGAGGTGCCCCTGCACAAGGGGGGCAGCCAGCGCCCTGCCGCCTCCCCCAAGGGCTCCCTGAAGGAGTCCCTCAATGAACTGCAGAACATCCAGAGACTGGTGAGCGGGCTGGAGAGCCAGCGGGAGCTGTCACCCGGCAGGGAATCCCCCAAGTGACCGACAGGGCGGGCAGCGAGCCCTCCCGGCAGGGTGGAAAGCACTGGTATTTTGTACAGCACAGTATAAATATTTATTGTGGAGCGAGAGGTGGGCGAGGACAGGGAGCGGAGTGCTGGAGCGAAGGGATGGACCCCCCGCCGGCCAAGCGGACCCACCACCCCAGCCAGGAGGGAGCGGTCACAGCGTGGGGCTCGCCTGCCCCTTCAGCTGCGGGGCTGGGAGCGGCTCCCCCCACTCCAGCGAGGCCACGGAGCCCCCAGGACCCCCCATTCCCCCCATTCCGGGCACTGGGAAGCTCAAGGGGGGGTAACGAGCCCGTGTGGAGACACCTGATGGACGGGGCCACTCCGACTCCATCCCCAGCCCCGACCCCGGGCGGGTGAGGGGGGTCAAACCCTCATCTGTGCAAGGGGAGGGGGAAGGAAAAAATAATTAAAAAAAAAAAAAGAAGAAGAAGAAGAAGAAGAAAAAAATAAAGATATAAGGAACAGAAGATGGAAAACAAACCGCCTCGGCAGCCACCGCGCAGAGTGGGCACGGCGGGGGAGCCTCGTGGGTACCTGGGCAGATATTTATGAAATAAATGGTAATTTGTGTAAATAAGCTATAAGGATCCCAGAATATGCAAATTGGTATTAATTTATTCAGAGTTGTACATTGGTGTGTACATAATATTTAGAGTTTAACTCATCGCATTTAAGGGTTTTTTTCTTTTTTTTTTTTCATTTTACATGAACATATATATTGTAAATGAAAACTATTTAGCTCTTTGTGATTGAAGGAGATATCGGTTTCTCTAACTGTGTTTTAAAATATTGTTTATCCCGCCTGTTCTCTAGGACAATCATGTGCCACCGGTAAAACGATTTTTGGAGTCACTGAAACTAAGAGTTTTCAATCCTTTAATGGACTTTTGCAAGAAAAAAA
>NW_020956325.1:240979-242797 GCF_003031625.1 Empidonax traillii | reverse complement strand
AAAAAAAAAAAAAAAAAAAAAATCTACTCGGAGAAGTCCTGCCGGCTCCCGCCTGTTTCATTCCTGTCGGGGCCGCCGCTCCTCCGCAGGTGCGCAGCGCTGGGAGCCGCCCCCTCCGGGCTGCGCGGACCTTCTGCACCTGAGCCCCGATTTATTGGGGAAAGAAAACGCTCCACGTGGGGAAGGGGAACCCTCCGCCGGCTCTGCCCATCGGGGGTCGCTGCCTTCGGGGCCTTTACCGGCCCTATTAGACTCAGTGCGGGTGGAGGGGGCGCGGAGGTGCGCACGGGGACCTGCCGGGTGCGGCACCGGCAGGGATGCGGCACCGGGAGTCCGTCCGCACTGTTCTCGAGGTGACCCGCGAAAGCAGAGCCAGGGGACGCCGGTGCCGGCTGGCCGTGCTGAGGGGATGAGCGTCGGTACCGGCGGGGCACGGGCTGCGCTGGTCACACCGGCACCGCAGGGGAGGGGGTGACTGGGACAGAGCGGCACCGTCGGTGACCGGGAAGGGGTGACGGGGAAGGGGTGACCCGGCGATGGTGAAGAAGTGACCCGGGGATGGTGAAAGAGTGACCCAGGCACTTCGGTACCGTCGGGGATGGTGAAGGAATGACCCGAACGCGCCGGTACCGTCGGGGATGTGGCTGGCCCGGAGAGGGGTCCCCACGCCCGCCCCCGCGCCCGGAGCCGCTCGGGGCGTTGCGGAGCGCGGCCGCGGAGGACGCAAACAGCCCTTTTCCTCACCAATTACCCTTCTCCCGTTCGCGGGAAGATTTACGGCCCCGGTCGCGGCGGGGGCGCGGCCCCCTCGGGCCGGAGCGGCAGCGCCGGGCGCGGAGCTCCCTCTGCCGGAGCCGCCGCGCACCCTCCGAGCGGCCCCGACGGGCCAGGCCGGGCCGAGGGCGGGCGCGGCTCCTCCTCGGCCTCCCCCGAACCCGCGCCCCAGCCCTCTGGGGGGCTGCGGGCAGAGAAGGGGCTTTGGGCCACCCCCCGACACGCGTCGTGGCAGTGTCCGGGGGGGGATGCTGGCGCTGCGTTCCTCGACGGAGGGAGAGGAGCCTCGGCGAGAGGAGTGAGGCCATTTCCGCCGGCGGGGGGGGACCGGCAGGGTGGGAACGGCTTAACCAGGAGGAGGGAAGCGTAGTGACTAAAATTAGGCTTGTTTCCGAATAAACATCACTCAGGATGAGTAGCGATTTAATGGGCTCTATTTTTAGTGAGGGGGCACAGCGTGTGCCAGTGTGGGGGATCTCCTGGTCATTTCCCTCTTCAATCCAACCATGCTGGACTTAGGCTAAGCTGGCTGGGACAGTCACAGAGGGGAGATGGTGACAGTGCTGCCGAACATGCCAGGGGAGCCTCATGCCGGGTTCCTGCCATCCTAGTGGGTCAGGGTCAGCCATATCACCCACCTTGGTTCTGAGGGATAGTGAATGTTTAAACATCACTTCCTTCTTGGGGGCCAAGCCCTGGTGCCAGTGGGACATCCCAACCTGCCCAGAGAGCACAAAGCTGCTCTTCACTGGAGAGAAGAAAGTGTCCTGTGCAGAGCGTGGGTTCCCGACGGTGACCCCAAGGGAGAGTGCCCGAGGGCAGGGAGCAGGGCCTGGGCCCCCCCAGGCAGGGGGAATGGGCATTGGGGTGTTTTGGCAGGAGCCAAGCTGCTCCAGGCCTGCCCTGGCCAAACCCAGGCTCTGAGAAACCCTATTCAAGCAGCTCGATGAGCAGCTACCGATTAGTCACGCACTGCGCTGGGATTATTTTCCTCAGCTATGAAAAGGCTCTGGGAGGCCTCGCAGGGGCACACCCAGCACAGCC
>NW_020956325.1:212326-240483 GCF_003031625.1 Empidonax traillii | reverse complement strand
GGGTGTTTTGGCAGGAGCCAAGCTGCTCCAGGCCTGCCCTGGCCAAACCCAGGCTCTGAGAAACCCTATTCAAGCAGCTCGATGAGCAGCTACCGATTAGTCACGCACTGCGCTGGGATTATTTTCCTCAGCTATGAAAAGGCTCTGGGAGGCCTCGCAGGGGCACACCCAGCACAGCCCCCACATGGCTCTGCTGCTCTGCACCCGGCAAAACCTGGCTTGGCCATGGTCCTGTGGGCACTGCCGAGTCATGAAAATAAAGCTCTGGGTGTTCCAGTGACCTCCAGGGCTGGTATTTAACCAGCAGGTAACGCTGGTGCCACGTCACCAACGCAGTGGGATCATTGAACACCGAGCTTTCCACCAGGGCTAGTGGTGAATTTTGAATTTCTTCAGCTAAATGCACAAGGTGCTTGGCCAGACACTAAAAATAGCACTCTTGCCCAGAGGGTTTCGTGGGCCTGGTGGACAAACCCCGGCTGATTTGGCTGCCGAGCAGCACAATAGTGCTGCTGGAACAGCTCCACGGGCGGCTGTTTGTAAACAGGAACGTGGATTCATGCCAGAGAATCTCGCAGCCCCATGGAGGGGGAATGCTGCCACAGGTCCTGTCCTTGTGCAGCCCAGTGGTGGCTTTGCAGGACCACCCAGCCCTCGTCTGGGCTGCGGGGCTGTGCTGCTGGCCCCGTGCCCGCGTGTTATCCCAGTGCACTCCCCGAGCACGTTGGCTCATGGATGTAGGGCAGAGCAAGGGAACCACGGAAGGGTTTGGTTTGGAAAGGACCTTGGAGAAATTCGCAGAAGGGGCAAGGGAAGTGTTGGCACCTCTCTGCGTGCCCCCAGACCTTGACTGCTGAGAAGGGTGTGGAAATGGGGCTTTTTGTTACTGCCGAGTGGGGTTTAGAGGAGCAGACACCGCACAGCCCAGAGGAAATGCAGATGGGTAGCATCCTGAGAATGATTCCATGGAGCTGGGCATGCCATGGTGCCAGGGTCCTGTCCCACATCGGGAGCTCCCCCAGCTCTGGGGGCTCCCAGGGCCTGTCAGTGCCACACACATGTTCCGACCCCCCATTTGAACATTTCAGTGAGCATCGGCCCCTCGGCCAGCCCGGGCCGTGCGACTTCGGGGTGCGGCCGTTGGTGCAGAGGAGCCCCGGTCCGACGGGGCGGGCGGTGTGGTGGCAGCTCTTTAGGCCGGGCTGGCGCCGTCCTGCCGCCGCGCTGCCTCCGCTCCCGGGACAAAGCGGAGCGGGCCAAGCCCCGGCCCCGGCTCCCAATTAAGGCGCTGCCCCCCGCGGCGCGCAGGGGCGGGGGGCGATCAGCCGCGGTCACGGCCCCGGAGCCCCAATTACCCGCGGGGCCGCCGCTCTGTCTGCGGCTCCCGATCGCGGATCAATAGACAAAGGGCAGCGGCGGGACCCCGGCGGAGCCCTGCTCGCACGGACACACCCCCGGCCCCAGCGAAGCCTCGCCCCGCATCCCGGCCGGGCATCCCCGCGCACCGGCCTCACCTGTGCGCTCGGGGCCGCGGCTCCGCACCTGTGCCCGCAGGGGATTTATGGGGCTGCGCAGGGACCCCTCCTCCCTCCCTCCCTGGTAGTGAGTGGGGCTGCGGGGCTGAGCTCTCGTGGGGCGTCCCGGAGCCCCGGTGTGGAGCACAGCTGTTCCCGGCAGCAGCCGGCTTGGGTGAGCCTCAGTCCCCCTTGCCGGCTCCAGGGCTTTTCCCCTCGGAGCGTCTGCCCGGCGGGTCCTTCCTCCAGGCAGCGGCATCTCACAGGTTTCTTGACCCCACTCGTCCGGTTCTGGACCGTTGTGCCCGCGTGGGGGGACGGTCCTTGTCCCGGGCTGGGGGTGCGGGGAGGACACAGCAGCCGTGCAGGTTCTGGGAACCCAGGGACACTTTGATCCGTGCGGGTGTCGGGGGGAAGGAGGGGAGGAGTTCAAAAACATTATCAGGGGAAAAAGCAGCTGTTTATTTTGATGCGAAGCCGGTTCTTAGCCGCAGGCAGCGTTTGCTCCGTCCTTGCTCTGAGGCAGGGTGGGAAAGGGGAAAGGGGAGGCTCTCGGTTTATTCCGGTTGTTTACAGCGCCGGGTGATGGCGAGGGAGAGCCGGGTCTGTCGCCCCTCGGCGCCCGCCCAGGCCCTTTCCCAGGCCTTCCCCGGAGCCGCGCCGGGAAGGGAGGAGGTGCGGCCGCGCCCCGACGGTGCTCTCTGCTCGGGACATCCGACGGGAGGCACCGGAGGCTCCGCTGCTCTCCTCGGGGGTCCAGACCGCTCCCAGCCCTCGCCGAAGGGCAGCGGCACCTCTTGGTTCTGGGGTCGCAGGGGAAACAAACAAACAAACAAACCCGGGGTTTTTCCTTCCCTGGATGTTCCTCGGCTCCGGAACATCCCAGCCCCGTCCCGGCCGTGCCCGGCGCTACCCCGGCATCGGCCACCAGGTGGCGAAGTGGCCGCGCCGAGGGGGCTCCCCGAGGGGGGTGGTCGGTGTCGGGGATCCCCAGGGGGGTGGTCGGTGTCGGGGATCCCCAGGGGGGTGGTCGGTGTCGGGGATCCCCGGGGGGTTCCCTGGGGGGTGGTCTGTGTCGAGGATCCCCGGGGGGTTCCCCGGAGGCAGCAGCCCCTGGCGGTGCCAGCATCAGTGATCCCGGGGGTGTGAATGCCTGCAGACCTCAGGGGTCGGAGATGTGCAGGACCCCCGCGATGTGCCCAGCCCCTGGTTCCTCTGTCCCCTGCTCTCACACCCCGCGTCCTGCCCCCTGCAGTGCCATGTTGCACCTTTCTGAGGGCGTTTGTGTGGGTTTGTGTTTACTTTTTCTGTGTTCTGCCAAAAAGGTTCACTCTGGTGCACCTCAGAGCCCCTCAGAATGCAGTGAATGCTCCCTCCGAGGCACCTAAGCCCCAGCAAGCACCCAGGAGCAGTGTTGCTGTGTCCTCTGCACACTAGATTTTCTACTGCCTGAAGTATCCCTGGATGAAATCGTGCAGGAGAGGCTGCTCCCCTCCCTCCTCGAGCTGGCATTGCTGTAACTGGTGACGTGAGCCCAGGTACATCTGCCCTTCCCTTCCCATTGATTCCTGTAAATGGTCCTTGCCTCCAGCCTTGGGCCTGGCACACTCGGTAATTCTTTGGAAATAAGATCTAATTAAAGTGAGACAGCGCTGCCGAGGGACTACCTAATTGTCTTTGCAAAATGACCTTGTGGAGATCTTGGCTCGGTTCCCGGCAAAAAGGTGTTTTCAGTGCAAAAACCTGTGCGGCTGGGGGGAATCTGTTAAAGACTTTTGGGAAATAATTCCCCAGGGTGGGAAATAATGAGCTGGTGGAGACACTGCAGTGCTGTTGTCCCTGCTCTGCTGCATCCAGGCCATGTCAGGCCTCGGGAACACCCTCAAAGCAGCTTTAAAAGAGGCAAATTAGAGGCAGTGGGGTTCAGCCAAGGCCAGTACCAACAGGATTTCCTGGGGTTTCCCTCTCTACTCCCCCATGTGCACTTTCTCCCCACATCAGTGAGAATGGAAGGCAGTTTGGCTGCTAAAGCCTCAAAAGCATCTGAGATCCCGAGGTGAGGGACACAGATGTGTCCCCAGCTCTGAGCTCATCCCACCCTGTGCCCACTTTGTCCCACTCACTCTGAGGGTCCTGCTGGGCACCGAGGGCTGGTTCCACGGGGATGAGACACAGCACTGTGAGAGGAGTGTGTCACAGGCCCCCACACACCCCTCGTTCCTGCAGAACCCCTTATCCCTGGGAAGGGTTTGGGACGAGACCTCTCCCGGTCTCCCAAGGCAGCAGGAGAGCCAGCCTCCACGAGAGGGAGCATTTGCAGGGATTTTCGTTCCAGCTGGATTGTTTTGGTTGTCCCGTTGTCACAGTGCCACGTGCTGTTCTTTGGTGCCATGAGGGGAATCCTGCTCTTTCCCTGGTGGGCTGGCAGGGTCCTGTTTCACGTGAACAGGAGGATGGAGGGTATTTTCCTCCTTTTGGCCCTATTGAAGAGGAGAAGGAGTCCCTCTTACTGGAGTGACTGGTGAGTGTTGTGACTGGTCTTGGTCCAGTGTGGGGCAGGACAGGAGTGGCCAAGCAAGGACCCCACCATGGGCTGGAATGTGCTCCCTTGCTTGAGCAGATCCCCCAGGCAGGGATGGTTGCAGGGACCCTGACCCTGGGGTACCCCAGTGTGTCTCCTTGAGGCAAAAAGTGGCTTTTTCAGCTCACCCACTTGCCCTGTGACCTGGGGTGGTTTTCTGGGGCCCCATTTCAGGACTGGAAGGGCAGGTCCCACTACTCCCCATCTCGCTGCTCCCCCCTGCAACCCCCAGTCACTTTAAGCCCCCACCAATGCCTGTGATCCTTCTAGAATGGGAACGGGCTGTTTATAATTTCCCAAGTGACTGCCACAAATCCACGGCCAGAACTCCCACTTGTGGGGCCACAGGACCACGGCTGGGTGCCTTGGTGGCCACGTGTGCTGTGGGTGGTTTGCAAAGAAAGATGCACGGCCAGCCCTGGGAGGGGACCTGGTCCTGCCTCCCCCTGCCCTCCCTGTGCATCCCCCGAGCCTGTGAGAGCCCAGACTACCCTATCTGCAAACTGCAGAGCAGATTATCAGCGAGTGTGGCTGAGATTAAAGACCCGTAGTTATGTCTGGTTCCCCCAGAGCCGGGGAGGCCGGGGCTGAGTTCGGTGCAGACTCTTTGGCACCACGAGGCTGATTACTGGGGTAACCTTTTCCTTGGCTGCAAGGAGGGCTCAGACAATATTCAATCAAGAGAAGAAAAAGGAAAGGGAACACACAACAACAACAACAGTTTTCTCCATCAGGGTGGTAGGAGGAAAGTCTGGCTCAGCTCTGAGATGCCACCAGTTTGTGCGAGCTGTGACCTGCAGGGCACGGAGTGAGTTTCTGTGGAGGGTTTGTCCCTGTGGGCTTCTTCAGCAACCATTTGCTACTGTAAATTCTTGATTGAGAACCCAGTGAGAAGCCCAGAGGTGGTAGATTTGCAGCTGCAGGGGCTGCTCCTGCTTTGCTGTCCCAACTGCACGTGCCCTGCAGGGCTGGGGCTGGCGCGGGTGCAACACGAGAGTCACAGCGCCTGGTGCTGTGTAGGTAGGGCAACCCCTCATCAAAACAGAGCGAGATCTTTTCTGAAGAGTCCTCTGGTTAGGAGAAATGGGGGAGATTTCCCTGTGCACGCTGTATTCTCCCAGGCAAAATGTGTGCCCAGCTGCTCTGAGCAACCCTTGGGCTCTGGGGGCTGCGCAGCCGAGGCCAGGCCGGTGGGAGCAGATAGCCCTGGCCAGCCAGAATGGCTTAACGGGCGTTGTTCTTATAAACAATCACGTGAATTAGCACAAATCTCGTTAGATCCGTGCTTCTCCCGGCCTCCTGTGTTCCTAAGGCCAGGAGCAGCCCCTCGCAGGGGTTCTGTGCAGGCTACGGGTGAGGAACTGCTTTCCAGGGAATTCCAAGCTGGTGCTGTGGGCGCTCAGCCCATGGCTGCATCCCCAGGGAGCGTTTTGGGCTTGCTCTTCTCAGGACCATCTCCACTAAGCTTAATGGGCAGGAGAGCAGAAATCTAATAGGTAAAAAGCCATTTGAGGTCCTTGGGTGTTTTAAACCTGATTTAAAGCCTTGGCTGCTCTGTTAGGGCAGTGATGGTGCCCAGGGGTGTTCCCTGTGTCTCCCCCGCTGAGCAACAGGCACGTGGTGATGTTTCTGCTCTGATGTGCTCCCGTGGGGTCGTGGTGCTCAGACCCAGCAGCCCTGCTCTCTGCTGGCTCTTGCTCTTGCCTGGCTGGTGGCCTGGCACCGTGGGGAATGGGGCTGTCTGGCAGGGGTTTATAGTGTGCCATTAACAGTTTAGCAGCAGAGGTGGTCGGTGCCCAGAAAACGTGGGAATTGCAGCCTGGAGTGCTCTGGGAAAGGGGGTGATTTTTCTCCAGTTGGTGCTGTGCATGCCTGCTGGACGCTGCCCACTCCTGGGCAGTGACAGGCCTCCTGTCTCCCACTTCTCTTCCCAAATCGCTCCAAGAAGCAACAAAAGAGTGTCCCTTTTTCCAGAGCCACAGCTGCCCCTGGGGTGAAGCACCTTGGCTGGTGCTTCAGAACCAGAGTTGAGCTCCTGGGAGTCGTGGCAGGAAACGCCACGGGAGATTTAATGATAGAAAAAAATGGTTTTTTACATCTCTGCTGAAAGCCTGATGCCGTTTCACCTCTCGGAGGACGCGGGCTGTGAGCAGCACAGGACTGGGGCAGGCAGCAGAGCTTGAGAAAGCGGCTCCCCAGGGACGCGGGCTCTGGCGGAGCAGCCCGGGATAAGCGAGCATGAGAAAAGCAGGCTTAGCCCTCCAGTCACCCTTTAGATGCGTTTCCGGCTGCTTTTCATCTCGCTCCGAGTTTAAAAGCCATCTCGTTCCAGCCCCGGCGCTGCCGCCAGTCTCGGCACGGCTTCAAAGCGGGGCTGTCTCCGGGCGGCCCGGGGGGAGAGGAGCGGGCAGGAGCGGCAGGGCTGTGTCCCCGTGTCCCTCTGTCCCCGTGTCCCTCTGTCCCCACGGCACCTGCCAGCCCCGCAGGAGCCAGGACACGGGCACTGGGAGGGTCTGGCCTCCAGCAGCCCCCGCGTGCATCGTGAGTCTGTTCCCTCGGCGTGTTTGTGGCCGCCCAGGAAAGTGTGGTGGGGACAGGGCTGCCTGTGGGGGATGTGCCAGGAACGCTCTTTCTCCCAGACCCTTTTTGTCCCACTCGCAAGCTCATTCCTGCAGTGGGGAGCGGGGTCGCTGCTAAGCCAGGGACCAGTGACCTCTCAGAGTTTTGCATCCCCTTTTTACGTTCCCACTTAGCTGAATTTCCTCTTCTCCCCTGTGGCACTCGGTGGTGTGGCCAGGGACAAGCAGCAGGAGTGGCTGGTGACACCCACTGTCACAGTGCTTGGGTAACACAGGGGCTTTCACAGACTGTGTTTGTGGAGTTTGGCATTTAAACCGCTTGGAAAGAAGAGGATGGTGGGTAGTGCAGTGCCCAGGAGAGCTGTGACTGTGTTGGCCTTCATGGTGTTGGTTGGGCCTGTCACAGCTTGGGTGATGCTGGTGGATCCCCAGCTGTCACAGAGGGACCTTTGCCCGAAGCACTGGGATTCTCCTGCATCCAAGCAAAGGCTGAAGGTGGGATCTGCTCCTTCCCAGGTCATCCACAAGTGATTTGACCCCAGAAGCGCTCTGAGCAGGAGCTGGAGGATGTGAACCTTGTGCTTCAGGCTGGAGGCATCACCTGAATTCAGCTGATGGCGATTTCTGTGGATTTACTGGAAAGACTCTTGAATCCAGCAAACGTATTTGCCCTTCATTTTGGGCTCTACCTCAGGTGAGAAACAACAGATATGCAGCACACCATGGTACAAGCAGTGTCTGGCCTCTGGGAATACTCTCCCAAACACCCTCCTGGGCATCATGGGGTGTGTTCACTGCCCTAAAAGAGCAGTATGGGCAGTGCCAGGGCAGGTGTGGGGGAGCAGAGGGGCCAAGTGGAGCCAGGGCGAGCCACAAACTTCCCAGGATGGAAACGTGCTGCCCAGACTCTTCTCTCCTTGGCCTTTATTTGTTTGCCAAGCACCCGGATGCGGTTCTCCATTTTTTCCAGGAGTTTTTGCTTCCGCAAATCTGTCGGGAGAAGTGCACTCACCGCTCGGTGACAAAACCCGTTCTTGAGATGGAAAAAGCTCTTTTCAAGGAAAACATGACATTTCAATGGAAAAGTAACTTTGCATGCTGTTTCTAATTTTAAAGCTTTGCCTTGGAATGCTCCCACAGACTTTGAAATCAGAGCTGGCTCTTATGCTTTCCAGGTTTTATCCACCTTCCCCATATAATTTCAAATTGCTCCCTCTGTTAACGAGACAATATTAAGTCTGCCTCGGTGGATTTTGTGTAGACTGCTTCCAAAGTGCAGTTTCCCTTATCCCATCCCTTTTTTTTCCCCTCTGTTTTCTTTCCCCCAGCTCTGGGCTATAAATACCTTTAGGCCAGACTGTGGGAACAGCACAAAGCTTTGTACCTGGCTGATGCCTCCTGAGCGGGTGAATGAACGAATGTGCTTCCCAGTACTGCTCCCATACTAAGATTAACTCTTACAGCCACGTGCTTCACATTAATGCACCTACTCATTCCTAAAGCATTTCATCTCCATTAAACGTGCTGGCGTTAATTTCCCCCCTGTTAATCCCACCCGTGCCACGAGGGAGGAGTGCTGGTGGGTTTTTTCCCCCTGCGTCCCGCCTAGCTCCGGTTTGTCCTCACTGATCTTAACTCTTTTAAAAAGCAGAGGAGCAAAACCGGGCACGAGCCAAGCGCTGCTGGCACCAGCAGAGGGAAGGCGAGAGCAGGGATTCTGCTTTTCCCCACTTCGCAATGAATTTCAGGAGAAGGGGAAAAATGGCTACTGGCTTTTTTCTATGATTATTTCCCTAAACAAGAGCGATGTGGTCAAGCTGATAATGACTGTGGTGTCAACAGCAATCAGTGCAAGAGCAAGGCAGAGGCTGGAGGGTTCTCCCTATCTTTTATCCCCCAGTTTGGAGGCTGCCAAGAGCTGCATCTCTCCTGCAGCCCCCCGTGACATCCCCCTGCCACCTCCCACTCCCAGCTCTCTTGGCACTTGAGGTGGCACTAAACCACTGCACTGGTGGCCAAATCTTCCCGTGGGGCCCAAGGCTGGATCCTTCCACCCCCTGTGGCACCACTGACCCCCCCAGCCCTCTCCTTGGCACAGCTCCTGCCGGCGCTGTCCCGCGCTCTGGGAGAGCAGGGGAATATTTACACTGGAAGATGGTATCGTGGTGCAGCTCGAGCTGCCCCTCGAGGTGAAGCACAAACAGGTTTGCTTAGACAGGGTCACTCCTTTTAACAGGTTTAAGTGGGTCTCACTGTAAAATGAATTTATTTCAACAAAACCTTTTTTGATAAATTAAACCAGCACCGCTCTGTGTATAATTTCTATAAACAATCTTCTCTCATGTTTATCTAACCTGGGCACGCAGAAACTCTCACACGTTAAATATTAGATGAAAAGGGGCTATGAAAACTCTAAATAATTTCTTTTCTTTTTTTTTTTTTTTTTTTTAAAGCAAGAAAGCCCAGTATACCATGGGAAAATACTTTGCTGCTGTTGAGCTGAGGGTCTCCTGGCTTTTGCCAAGGGTGAAGGGAGGCAAACCCTTCGTGCTGCCATGGGTTTGTGTTGGGATTTTGTATTCCCAGGGCTGTAGCACAAGGCTTGCTGGGTGCCACCCATCCACCCTGTGCAGCTGGAGGTGTGATGGTTTATCTCCTGTGTCACTTTGGTGGGGTCCTGGGACATTTGGGACTCTTATTAATTTGTGAATTAATGGTAGAGCATTAATTAATTTATTTATTAATTAAAGGGCTGCATCCAACCCCATTCCAGGTGCTGCTTTGGGAGAGCTGAGAGCTGTTTGGGATCTGAAGTGCTGCAGTGCTGTGGCGTTTCAGGCTGTGCTGGGTCATTTGCTGAGCGATTTGGACGCTTTCCCCTGATCACCCTGATGGCAGAACACCCTGGAAAGATGGTCATGACTTTGGTGAGAACAAACTGTCCGGCTCATAAAAGAGAGCTGAGGTGAGTGAGAAATCTGCCTGAAAGAAGGATAAAATTTGCCTGCTGGGGGGATGAGTGAGCTTGGGTGAGTTTGTGCTGTTCACCTCTGGAAAGAAGGAAGGGGTGAGTGGGAAGGATCTGTTGCTGCAGAAAGCCCCAGCCTGGACGAAGCATCACTCTTCCAGCTTTGCTCCTTGTGGGTGGGTCACTCCATTGCCTCAACTCCTTCTTGGACTCTTTTAGGAAAGATCTTAATCCTAAGCAAAGTCTTTGCTGCATCTGACTTCTTCCTAAGAATCACTTTTGTCACTGTCTTGAGTCCAAGTGCATAGAAACCCCTTCTCCTTTGGTCAGGGAGAACCTGAAATGAGCTCATGTGTTTCTTCAGCACTTTGTGGATGCTGGGATTGCAGGATCTGTCCAAAATACGTATTAAAAATCAGCTTATCTTCCGAATAAACCCTCAGAAATTCCGCTATTTTCAAGACATGCTTGGAAGTGATTTATTCGTTTTTTGCTTTTGGTGTTTCCCTGACACTTTCCAGAGTTATTTTTAATGACACTGTGTTACCAGAGATCACTTTTGGTGGATAACGTGGTATTTATGGAGAAACCAACAGCTAAATCTGGTTATCATTGACGTTGCTTATAAAACATGCATAGCAACCAGGATACTGACCATGGCAGTAAATTGAAAATATATTGAAAACATAAAGCATTTTTTCAATTTATTAGTAATATAAAAAAAATATCTGGGCACTTTTGGGTTTTCTCCTTGATAAAAAGCAAGATATAGAAGCTGTTGTAAGGAAATCTGCAGCGGTGTTGGTCCAAAGGCTGGCGTGGTGAGGAGGGTGAGGTGTGCTGGGTTTTGTGGGATTTCAGATAGCAGCCATCCCTCTCTGGGCAGGCTACAGCAGTGCCTGGGGCACTGTTCCGTTGCCAAAGGGCTTGTGGAGATGCTGAGTCGGGGTTTTTGCTGTAAGGGGTCCAGGGTGCGGGTTTAGGAGCTGTTATAGGGCTGGTGGTTTTGCAGTGGTGGCATTAAAATAGGTAACTTCCCTCCAAGGGCTGCAGCCCCTCTGGTTCTGGTTCAGGTCCCCCCTGCTGCCCCCACAGCACAGCACAATTTGGGCATGTTGTTGAAGGGTTAACCCTGGCAACTGCTGGGTAAGTGTAAAAATATTAATAAGGCTGCCGCGGGTCGCCCTAAAATGGGAATTTATGGTGGTAGTCAAAGCTAATGTTTGGGATCAATGCAACATCCCCTCTCAGAATGAAAAAATAAATTAAACAGACCGTCATACAGAGGGTATGTAACCAAATCAATCATATTTATGGCATTTAATCAAAACTTGATTCAGTTAAATCTGTTCTATATGATAGCCTTTGCAGGATGCACACCTTGCCGAGCCACGCTCTGCTCACCAGAGGGAGGGCTCAGCCCCTGTGTCACTGCACATTAATGAGATTAGGGGTATTAATTTGTGTATGATGCTCTGGGTTTGTGTCTCTGTACCCAGGGACACGATCTCAGGGCTTTGCTGTGGGTAAATAGTAGGTGTTTAGTGACCAATATCAGGCTCCTGCTGCACGGCCCTCTTTGCTCACTGCTGGTTGTGTCTGGGGGGTGAGATGTGCTGCTGCCACACAGCCACCCTACCACTCCTGCATGGCTTCATGGGCAGGTGTGGTGGGACAAAACCTGCCCAAAACCCCGGGTGTGGCTGGAGAGGGGCTGAGGGAGGCAGCCCAGGCACACGGGTTTATGCCGTGCTGCAGTCACACCTCTAATTAAATCCACCCATCCTGGCCAGATCCACCCATCTATCCCTTCAGGAAGGCTCTTGCCACCTCCATCCCACTGGAGCAGGTCCTTGGGAGCAAGAGGTGCTCACACCTCCCTGCCTGCCCACACCAGCAGACACTGTGTTCCCATCCTGGAAGGAGGGTTGGATCACACAGACCTTCCCTCTCCTCCTGGAAGTTACATATTAGAATTCTTCCTAGCTGCATATATAATTCACTACATTAATCTTCCCTTAAAACATGCTCCTTCCACAAAGCCCCCTCTGTATTGATCCAACAAAGACAATTATACATTATGGGGAGGAGGGGGGAACAGCTGAAATATTTGAGATTGGCCCTTCTGTGGGATTTATGACGTGTCTGAACTGTAGTGTCTGCCTATTTTTTACTCTAAGCCTCTATGACAGGGGTCATGTCTTCCTCCATATACTGTACAGTGCTGTGCACTCTGATGGGCTGTATTAAATGCTCAGGATGATTAATCACACTGTATAAACACACTGGGGTTGTGTTTGGAGGCGTGCACACACCTGTGCATCAGTGGTCTCCAGCAACAGGTACCTACAAGGCACTTGTAGCGTCCCAAACAGCCTGTTCTGACTCTGAGGTGCTCCTTGGTGTGTGCAGGAGGTTGATCTGGGGACCCCCAAGGTCCTTTCCAAGCCAGGTTTGTCCTGGCATCCTGTTTTTGCCAGCCCAGTTGGTTGCAGGGACCTTCCCAAGCAGGATGCAGTCCTGGGGCACCTCCAGGTGATGCAGAGCACCATTTTGGGGGATTTGTGGGTGGTTCTCTGCACAGGAACCCATCACCCTCTGCCTCAGGGCTCCATGCCCAGGCTGTAAGGATGCAGGGTGGCTTCCCCCTGGGAGAGGGATCGTGTTCTCTCTCCATCCATACCCCAAAACAAGGAGGCAAAGCAGACAAGCCGAGAACCTCTGCGAGTCGGGCCGTGTAGGGAATGAGAAAATAATGAATGGCCGGGATTGAATGTTTGTAAATGTGCGTGAGATTAACGAGCAAAGGCTTCTCCATAACACAGAAGGCATGAAATCAATCCCGCGCTCCCAGAATAATGAGGGAATCAATAGGATTACGAGGTTAAGGCCAGAGTAAACCTGAATGACAGCTGCAAAATAAATTTTATTTGGAGGACGTGGCTGGGGTTAAATGAAACGTAATAAATAATGTAAAGCATTTAAAGGGGTGGGGAAATGGCCCGGAGATGTAGGGAAGAACAGAAGGCCCCACAGTCTCTAAATGTGCCCAGTTTATGTCCAGGACGTGGCTTTGCAGGCGTGGGATGGGTGTGACACGCGCCCTGCCTGTGGCTGGTGGGGTCGTGCCCTCTCCCCTCGCTGTCTGGGACAGGGACAGGAGCAGCGGTGCCATCAGGACCCCAGGCTGCAGCAGTGGCACCAAAGCAGGAAGGGATGTGTGTGTGTGAGCTGTGTGACGCAGTTTGGGATGCGTTTGGGGTTCAGCTTGTGGATCCCTTTCCCCCTGTGTTTCTCCTCTGGTGTCCAACTATAAAAAGCTGACGTTGCCTCCATCCCATTTCCCACAGGACTCCTGGAGACCTACTGCAGGGCACGGAGACCTCCCTGTGCAGAGCCCAAAGCTGTGCTCAGGGCTCACACCCATCCCATGCACCATCCTTGGCTGTCACAGTCGCTGCAGGGACGTGGACCCTTCTAGCTTCAGATCCTGGAGCTGTTCCACCTTGGCACCCACAGTGGGCATGTCTCATCCTGCTCTGTGCTCCAGCAAGCCCACGATGTCCTGCTGACCTTGGCTTTGGGGATAAATCCGTGCAGGTGGGTGCAGCGCCGTGATTTCAGGTGCTCAGCACCTTCTCCCGTGCAGCTTTGGGTGGGTGCTTGTGGAAGAGCTCGGTGTCGAGTCTGCTGCTCTCTGAGAGCTCAGACACTTCCGATGCCTCAGTGAAAACTGAGCTGCTCTGAAAAGCCGGCCACAGGGGCGGGTGCCAAACCAGTGTGAATGCCAAAGTTGTAATGGTTGCACTGATTTTTCCAGAGAGATTAACTCCCGGTCCTGCTCCTCCCTGCTAGGAGTTCTCAGGGAAGGGGATTTGGAGTTCCTGGGATGTGGTCAGTGCTTTAGAGGCAGAGCCCAGCCCAGAGAGGTGTGAACACACATCCCCTGCTCTGGCAGGAGGAGCTCCTGGTGGGGGTGGGACAGCAGAGATTTTGCTCTTGAATCAACATGTAAAAAAAGCCTTCTAGGGTTGGTTCCCCTGATACTTTTCCACCAGGTTACCCTGTGCCCCAGGGCTTGTTCTCCTGATCAGGCCCTGTGTGTTTGGCTCAGCCCTGCTAACGATGATGGGTGTGCTTCTCCGGTCGTTAAGCTGTGACTGATAGAGCTGTCCTGCCTGCATAATGCACGCTGACAACAGGGAGCCTCGAGGGAGGGGAGCAGAGAGAGGAATAGGATGAAAATGGCTTCCAGTTTGTCCCCTGGCCAGTGGAGGGGTTTTCCCTGTGGGTGGCGCATCCCTGCTGGGGTGGGAGGCTGGGGAGGCCGAGCTGCCTCCTGCCACCCTTCCATCTGCACCTACCTGTGGCTCTGTGTGTCCGTCTGTCCGTCCCAGGCCAGTTGATGTGGTTTGGTGTCACCCTTTGCTGTGATCTGCCCCTGAGCAGGGGATGCTGTGGGCTCATGTCCGTGCTGCCACCAGCACAGGCTGTCGATGGCACCACTGGCTGCTGGTAGTTTACCCCGCTGCTGCCTGAGTGTGTGAGGGGAAGGGCTTGCAGGCCTCTGCATGCACAGGTGGGTGCCCATGACCTTCTCACTGCCTGCCTGCTGCCCACACACCACCGTGTGTCCCTGCACACACGTGGGCCTGGTCCAGGGCAGCACCTCCCCATCGGGGTCCTACAGACCCACCTGCCTCCCACATGAGACCTTTCTGCGACAGGATGCAGGAAAAAAAAAGAAAAAAAAAAGGCCTTTAAGTTTCCTTTTAATAGCTCTTGTAAATCTTACTTTATGCTAAAGCTAAAGACACGTTTATTATTGTCAGAAAGGAGGAAGAACTGGTGAGTCCCTGGCCGGCTCCAGGCAGAGTGACCTGGAAGAGCAGAGGGAGCAGGTCGAGGGCCACAGTTATCCCTCACCCTCTGGCACATTTGGGGACACGTCAATGACACCAGGTGAAAACCTTGGGCTGCTTATGGGGTGCAGATTCCCATGCCTGGGATAGACTCCGGGGGTTCTGGGTGCAGCACCTGGAGCTGTGGATCAGGGCTCGGAACCGGACTGGGTTCCTATCTAACACTTGGGTGCTTGTTTTCCTCCAGCACCTTCCATGCCATAAGAAGCCAGGCAGGATGGGGTTTTTTTTAAAAATTGATTTATCTATTATGTTTTTACTCGAAATTTTTAAACCATTGTGCAGGCAACCTCAATCCCGAGTCCCAGCCCAGAGGTCAGCAGAGAATTGGCCCTGCACCTGCAACCTGAAACCAGCCCTGCCTGGCTGGAGAGCCTCACGCTGCGCCGCTAATGAAGGGCTCAGGGGGTTGTTTTTCTTCTCCATTTTATTTTGAGATGCTGTTTTGAAGTGCACGGCCAAGAGTGGGAATTTCATAGGGTAAACAGAAAAGCTGCTCTGAAGTTATTTATTGGTTCTGCTTTTGAGCATGTGGACTACTATTGATTTATTTTGCAGTGTCTCTAGAGGCTTCTTCAAGGCTAAAATGTAGACATTGCACGTTAGGCCGGACTAAACACTGGCAGGAAAATGCATTTGGTTCTTTTAATTGGAAAAACATACTCCTTTTATCACCCTGAGGCCAAGACTACCATAGCAGCACAAGGAGGGCAGAGGAATGTACACAAGTGAGAGATGCTCTGGTTCTCACTTGCTCAGGGAAGCTGGTGGGAGAGGTCCCCACAACTGGCTCTGAGGTCCCACCAGACCCAGAAAGCAATTCCCAGAGGGAAGGTGGGGGCCAACAGCCATTCCAGGTGTGGAAGCTGGGTGTGAGCCTCCTCCTGACCAAACCTGTGCTGGTTTTAGGAGCCACCATGGCCAGGCTTGGTCCCAGCTCCAGTTTTGTCTTTGTGAGCTCCTTCCAAATGTCATCAGGGGCTGAGCAGGCTCCCACGGCCCAGTGGGGTTGGCTCAGTGCTGATGGCAGGGGCTCATTCCAAGGGAAGATGCTCTGCATCAAGATCAGGAGAGACTCACATGTGCCAAGCTCAGGCCCCGCTCCCCCCTGTTTCCAGTCCATACATTTACAACCCTTATTCAGCTGGAGAAGGGGGTGAGAAGAGAACCTTCATCCCTAAGTACTTGCAGCCCCTTACATCCTCTAAGTGCTTTTCAGCTCCTGTGCTGCTCCTGTGTTCATGGTACCCCTTTTTTTGGCAGGTTAAGGGACTTGCCCCAGGCCACTGAAGGAGGCAGTGCCAGAGACGGGACGGCTGTTGCTGGTGCCGCAGGTTCCCCTTCCCACGGCTCCCGAGCCGGCAGTGACCGCGCACAGGCGGGGTGGAGGTGGGGAGCTGCGCCGGGAAAAGGTACAGGGGCTGAGGTTTAGAAATCATGATGTGTGAATTGAAATGGGAAGCAACGGATCTCGGGAATCACCGCAACTGCTACAAGGTGTTCCTGAAGCTGTCAGCAAGCCATCTGCCCGCTCGCCCTGGGTAAACACGGCGCCACAGCCAGCCCTCCTCGCCACGCCGCGAGGCACGGGGGGTGCCACGGGGCGAACCCCCTGCGGGGCTGGCGGCGTGGGCCGGGTGGGAGCGGGAGGGAAAGGGCTCTGGAGCGAGCGCAGGGAGGGAGCTGTGCTGCCTCGCCCGTGCTGGGGCTCTGGAGCCGAGCCCCGGCTGCGGCGCTCGCTCCTCGTAACTCATCGCGCAGACACCGCCGTGGGGAGGCAGCGGCGGCCGCGCGAGGGCCGCTGGCCCCGGCGTGCAATTTATGGCTCTGGGGGAAGCAGAGCAGCTGCTTCAGGAGCGGAGGAGCGAGCAGGAGGAGAATGCCTGGGCTCAGGGCTGATGCTGCCCGGTTGCCTTCGCTCAGAGCTCGTCGTTACTCAAGCGTTGCCCCTGCCGGTCGCTGCCTGCGCGTGGCACGGACACCCCCCCGACATGCACAGGGGGTGCAGCTGGGTGGAAAACCTGCTGTGCTCCTGTCCCGCTGCATGTCACAGCTCCTGGCACGGCCTGAGCAGTGGGGAGGTCACCCCCTTCCCACAGGACTGTTCCTGATGCCCTTTGCCACCGGTCACCTCCACGAGCCACGTGGAGCATCGGAACGGCCACGGGCTGGCCCCATCCACAGCCCCGACATGGTGACACGGGCAGGCTGCCCTGATATGACTGATGGAAAGAAGCTGGGTGACCTGGGATGACACGAGTGGCTGGTGAGTCAGTAGGGCCCCAGAAACACACCCGGTGGGTTGGGACTGCAGCATCACTGCCAGCCCCGAGGGCGGGAGCAGGAGGAAGGGCCCACGGCTGAGACAGACCTGGTGAGGGAGGGCCTGGGGGGCTGCTCCTGGTTCCCCACGGGGTTGTTCCCAGCCCTGTGCCTGCTCCACGCCCAAGGCTGTCAGTCGTGCCGTGCCTCAGTTTCCCCTCTGTGCAGGGGACAGTGGTGTCCCTGCCCCAGGGTGCTCAGAGCCTTGTGCTGAGCTTGGTAAGTCCTGGGGCTGAGCGAGCTGGAGAAAAGCAAAACTGGGAAACAATGTGTGTTTTCGCAAAACCAGACAAATGAGTGCCAAGGGCCATCAGTGCTTGGTGCAGCTGCGCAGGGAGGAGCGTGGAGGATCAGGATTTTGGGGCTGAGCTCCCCCTTGTCGAGGATACTGAGATCCATGTCAGCCTGAGTCTCCCCACAGTGCCAGCCAGCACTCTCAGCCCTCCCTCCCGTTCACTCACAATTCAAAATAAATACAGAGAGTGAACATGACCTCGAGTGTATAGTCTAAAGCTTTTAAAACTCTCCTCTAATTCTTTTAACTTCCCGCACATCTATCCTCTGCACCAGCCTCCTCATTTCTCTTTCTCTACAGTAAACTTATACCCTTTCTAAAGTGCCCGGAGAAGACGCTGCAGATGAAATGTTGCTTTAGCTTAATTTCCTATTCCTAACATATGCTTTAATTAATGTCATTTGCTTTGATTTGCTGCCAGCCTGCCAGTGCAGCACTTCCTTCGTTTCGCAACCTTTACCATAACCTTGTGGGAATGAGTATCAGGTGTTCCTGGCTGATTTCATCTGTTTTCAGGGCATTTATCTTGAGCCCTGAGGCTTTTCTGTGCTGTGTCAGTGGCACCAGCACAGAGGCAAAACCACAGCGTTCTCCTTGGCTGGAGGTGCTGAGTATGTGTGGTACACGGAGAAGGACGCTTGTGTGGAAAGCAATGACAATCATGGTTTATCCATGTTTTTTATGCTTTCTAGGGATCCTTGAGGATGGCCCAAAGCATCCTGGCTGGCCCCTTGGCCAGCTGGCAGACGTACAGCAGCCTCATCTCCACGGGACAAGGTGAGAGATCCCACCATGGATCTCTCTTCTCTCGTGGTGGTGGAGCAGTGGTTGGGGTCTGGGGCAGGGCCCATTTTGCCCCCTTCCATAGCTGGCTCCCAGGTGAGAGCAGGGAATGGCAGGGGCAGGAGCTCCTGGGCTCCCCCTGTAGCTGTGGCTGTTCTGAAGCTCAGCGGTGCAAACCTTCCCCATCCTGCTGCACTCAGCAACAGGGCTCCATGGGAGCATCTCCTGCCGTCCCCACTGCTCCTGCTCCTTCCCAGACTTCGTCCTGTCGGTTTTTGACAGGTGCAGACTCACCAAGAGGATCAAGGAGCACCTTTTCCATCCATCTCTATTCCCACTGCCTGGTGAGACACTTGTGCCCGTGCCACTGAACACGGCTGCGGACGTGGAATGCCCTCCCTCCAGCTGGAGCTGCCCTGGCCTCTGCACTACCAGTCAGTGCCCTGAGCTGTTGTGTGAGAAGAAAAAATGCTAATCTGGGGAGTGTTTTTCCTTCCCTCCTCCTGGTGGAGCCAGCTTGGTCACTCATCCCAGGCAGAAAAGCACCAGTAAGCTCCCCACGACTTTCTGTGACTGCTCTGCTTGAGAGCAGCTCCTTGTGCAGCAGAGCCTGGAGGAAAATTTAGCAATTGTCTCTTCTGGCCCCAAATCACTGGCACTTGCATGCAGCAAGCCTGAAATGGCCCCATTCCCAGACAGCTCCTTAAGCAAGGTTTTCCTGTCTCTTTATTTAATGAATCTCAGCCATCCTTTCTCTCCTTGCTGGAGCCAGGGGCAGATGCTGCTCCAGCATTTCATCCCTCCCCTCTCTGCAGTTTCCCTCCTTCTACCTGCAGCAAATTTGGGGTCCCACAGCAAGTCATGTCCCATAAGGAGGAAATTCCCAGCTTCTGGGCCCCATCCCACTTGGCTATCATTGCCCTTCCTGCTTTCTCCTATTGAGAACCTCCCCCAGGAATTGGGGGTACGATCCCTTTTTGCAGCTCTTGCCCCCCCTTTGGGGACAAAGGCACCCTGAAGGCTGAGCAAACCTGCTCCCTGGGTGAGGAGGAAAATACCCAAAATAGAGAGCATCATTTGTCCCAGGCCTGGCTCTGCCCCACTGCAGCCCAAGGAATGTGTTTCACAGCAGCATCCCAGGACAGGAAGGGGGCATGGGAGGGATGTGGCTGAGCAGGGAGCAAGTCACCTCATCCCAGAGGTCAGCTGATGATGTGGGGTGGTTTCCTGGTGAGAACCAACCCTGACCAGGCAGTTTGCCTCTTTCTGGGAAATGCTCTGGGGAAATCCCATCCTACCATGTTCTGGCAGCAGAGGGACACAGGGGTGAATTCTGACCAGCTTTGCTGACCTGCTTCCTAGGAAGAACCTTTTACTCCTCCTTCTGTCCCTCCCTCCTCACCACCACCAGCTCCCCAGCAGCTCTGCATCCCCCTGAGGCCCCGCAGCTCACCCCCCTCATCTGCAGGGCACAAACCTGAGGCAATCGCGAGGCCCTTGGAAGGGATGATACATGGCTCTCGTAGGCATCTGGCAAGTGTTTAAATCCCCAGGGCCCCTGTTTGCTCCCTCTTAGTGTTTTCCATAAGCCTGAAAGAGGGGGTATTTCTCCCCCCATAGCTACAGTGCTGAGCCCTGCTTTGCCCCAGTCGTGCTGTGGGTCTGGCATTCCCAGGAGGATTCCCTCTGGGCAGCACCATGGTGGAAAGGGACTGGTCAGGAAGAGCTGCAGGCTCTGGTGGGGTGTGGGAGCTTGCATGTGCCAGCCTGGGAGGTGACGGCTTGACCACTGGCTTGAGATGATGCTTTTGTCTAAACAGCACTGGGAGCAAACAGTGGGAGTGTGGGATGCAGCTCCCCCCTCCCAAGGAAAGGGAGGGCTCACCAGGCACTGCTGGCACGCACTCATGTGTGGCCTTGCTCAGGATGTGGGTCAGTGGGGTCTGTTCCAATGGTGAGGGTCCACACTGTGATGTTGTCATAGTTCTGATTTTAGCAAGAAATTTTGTCTTTCCTTTCCCCTTCCCCCTCCTGCGTGGATGTGTTAATGGGCCATCAGATAAACAAAGGAGTTGGCCTGAGCCCTAAATGACCAGACATTAATCTCCCAGCAACCAAGGGGGAGGAATTGGGAAAAAGGTCAGGGTGTGTGTATGGAAAGAGGTGGGGTTTGGGGGTTGGAGCTCAGCTCTGGAGCCGGAGGGGAGGCTGCAGCAAGCAGGAGAGACTGCCTGGTTGCTTCTTTGTCTTTTGCCTGTCGGAGGAGAGTTTTTTTGCTGCTGTTCTCTGCACAGCTGTTTGCTGGTTACAGGTCTGGCTCACCACGGGGTCCTCACCAACTGAAAATCCTGAGTTTTCTTCCATTGAGAGAGCTTTCTGTTTCCCTCCCCCTTCCCCCCTCCTCCATCGCCACCCGGCGGCGACCAGGGATCCCACAGCGCCGCCCGGTGACGGGTGCTGGACATTGCAAGTTCCACTCCTCCAGTGATCCAACAGCGCCACCTGGTGACTCCTATAGAACATTATAAGTTCTGCACTTTTTTTGATAACTCAACAGCGCCACCTGGTGAATGGTATAAGACATTACAAATTTTGCATCTCCAGTGACCCGACGGCGCTCCCTGCTGACTGTGGCTGGAACTGCACCAAAGAGTGCTAAAAATTGAACTGTTTGATTTTCTTTTTTGCCGGTTTTATCGGTTTTGTTCTTGAAGGGGATTATTGGTGGGTATAGGGGTATTGCTTGGTTGTTTTACTTGGTTTTTTTTTCATGTTCCTGTTAATACACACATACCTTTTAATAAAGGGCTGTTATTTTTTCCCTTTTCCATAATTTGTTTTCCTTCAATCGGAGCCTCTTAATTTTGAATTTATAATTGCTAGAAAAGGAAGTTTGGGTCTTTTTCTCCTAATCCATTCTCAGCAAAAGACCTTTGTCTTATTTAAACTGGGACAGATGTTTAAACAGGGTTGTTTGGCCTGACTGGCCCCACTTGCCGTGGCACAGCATCACACTGTGCCACACTGCAGGCTTGGGCAGGGCCTACACCCAGCTCCAGGGCAGAGACAGAGCTGGCAGCTGGCTGCCTTCATCCCTCCCACTGGGAATTTCTCACCCAGACCAGCATTTTCCTCTGTTTACCCTGGAGGACAGCGATTTCCCATAGCAATAACCTCCACCTCATCCCCAGCAGAAATTAAATAATCGCTTGGGGCAGGACTTGCCCCGAGTCCCTCATCCCCTGCACGGGGACGGGTGGGTGAGGCCAAGCGCTCTGTGCAGAGCCACCATGAGTGTGCTGGGCTGGTTTTGCAACACCTTAAGGCAGTTTCTTGCTCTGATTTAAGGCTTGAGACCAGCCTCTTCTCTCTGCCTGGTGAGAAGTGACTGGCAGTGTTGTCACTAGGATGTGCCTCTGTATTTTTGCCCATAGCCCGTGTGCTCCAGGGCCGCTCACCCAGGAGGTTCCACGTGTCCTCCTCCAAGGTCCCCACAGGACACTGGGCTGCCCTGGGGCTGCTGTCCCCTCTCCACGCACACATGTGACTGCCACCCCGACCCACGCTGCTGCCTGAGTTCCCTGTGTCCCAGGCTGTCCCCCAGGCCGTGGCGGTGCCGGGGAGCGCGGCACGTCCAGCTGATTGAGTGACCAGAGCCATGGACCTGCCGTGAGTGCTGGAACGGCGATGGCAGGGCCTGCTCAGCCCCCATCCCGTGGCAATGGCAGGGCCTGCTCAGCCCCCACCCCACAGCACCAGTTTGGTGGGTGCAGGAGGCAGAGCAGAGCCGTGGCTGCAGTGGGGTTTGCAGCCAGGCTGTGGAGAAATCACAATGCTCCCAGCGCTGGCCTTTGTTCTGCTTTTGTTTCTCAAACCAGCATTGCCACTCCAGCGTGGCTCCACTCGACTGCTCCATCCTCCAGCATGTTGGAGCTTTAGGGCTCTTCTCATTAAGAAAACCTAAAAAGTAATTGCAAAGTAGATGGAGCAATTTTATTTTTTTAATTTTTATATATATATATATATATATATATATATATATATATATATATATATATATATATATATATATAAGTTAAATCAGAGCTTTGGCTGGGAAACCACTGGGGACTAACTCAGTCTGACGTTCACCAGGGCACCGATCTTTGGACTATTCATTCTTATAAGGATCGTTGCCGAGCTCATGGTAAAGTCTGTTCCAAAAAAAAAAAAAAAAAAAAGTGCAATGGATCTGAAATGTTAGTTTTTCAGATGCTGCTTTAAAAAAATAGTAAGAGAGCACATTCAAAAATAAAAATCCAGAGCATTTAGACAAAATTAGTGTTAGTTTTAAAAGTTAAACCAACCCCAAATTTGTTTGCTTTGATTTGTGATATACTTAAGCTTTTTAAAAATATCTAGATGCGTGAATATTCGTTTATACTTTAATTATTATTGTTACACGTTTAACGTTGCCGGGTTGTATCTCGCATGTCTTTGCTTGAAACTCCGGGGGTAAGTACACTTGGTACACTGGGATAAAATTAACAACTATCCCCCAAATATTTAAAAACAAATCGAAATATGGGGTTTCGTTTGATTTACCCTGTTTCGGCGGACCTTGGTGCGAGACTGAGCAGCACATTAGTTTACAGCGTCTTAAAACATTCGTTAAAATATTTACTCAACGGCTTTAAAACAAAGCCTTAGAGCCTACAAACTTGTCCAGGTCGGGGAAATACATGTGGATAATTCGACTGAACGATTTAAAAGCGGAGAATCGCTTGCATTTCAAACCGTGCATATTTCCAGTACCCCCTTAGTGCATCTATTTTAAGGCAGATGCTTGAGATTAAAGGGCTGCACGTCAGCCTGTATCTTACCCACGCTTCCTTGTCATCGTTTCTTTGCGATTAAATTTTGTGTGTTCCTTCCAGCCTAGAAGTGTTTGGTACCAGTCTCTTGGCAAAAGAGCCTGAGGAATGGAAGGGTAAAGAAATATGACCCAGCTGCTATGCACAATGAGGTTTGTAAGTCCTTGTATGGTATAAATAAGCATATTACACAGTTATTAGAAATTTGGCACTGTCGCTCTTTAGAAGCCCGACTCTGATGCTGTGTAATTCCTCACGGGTCCGTGCATAACTCAGTATTAGCCTTCCATTCTTCCAGCCTTGTTGCTGGCCAAATTCGGCAACTTTTTCTCAGTCCTCATCCATTCAAACCCTTCTCAGCAGTGTAAACCGGTGAGTTTCCTCTCAAGCCAGTAAATCTGTGCCAACCCACGCGGCCGAGGCTCGGTCCTGACTTTCCCCTCGCCTCGCACAGGGCTCGGAGCAGCCGCTGCCGCCGTCGGGGCCGCTCGGCCGGGGGGTATCATCGCGTGCGGGCTCGGGGCTCGCTTCTCCCCTCGTCTCCGTCGTGGTTGGCAGCTTTTCTCGGGGGCAAGAGAATCAGGTTTTTTGGAGGGGTAGAGGAGCCAGTGAAAGGGGGCGGTGGCGGCCGCCGCGGCTGGAAGAGCGCTGGAGCATCCCGCGGAGCGGATCCCACTTGGGTTTTCCCGGCCCGTGCGCTGAGTGTAACGATTGGAGAGAGGCGACAGTAAACTTTTATTAATCGCCGGTGTTTAGGGCCAAGGCATGAGCGAGCTCGGTGACAGTGATGAGTGGTTTGGAGCGCTGGTCCCTGAAAGCGGGGCTTATCCTCCCCCTGCTCCCTTGGCTCGGCGTTGATGAGCCGTGAATAGGAGCCACCCTACCGTCGGGGATCCGGCCGTTTATCTGCCGGGTGATGACAGTCGGGCTGGTTTCGCCTCGCCATGAATTACCGGAGCCCCCGCAAAGCTCACGGCGCTGCCCTGGCCGGCGGCTCCGTGCGACGGGGACGCTTCAGCCCTCGGCCCCGGCCGGGGCATGAGAGAACCCGCCGAGCCTACTGGAACCCACCCCGAGCCCGCTGCGGGCAGGTGCTGTCCGGGCTCAGGGCACGGTGATCCGAGCTCGGCTGGACCCAACCGGGGCCGCACGGCAGGGAGCGGGCCCGACCCCAGCACCCCCGTGCGCACCGACGGGGAAGGCCGGGGCTACAAAGAGGCGGCGGAGCCTTCGGCTTTGCTTTAATTAAATCCCCCACACCTGGGATCGCCACCTCCGCACTCTTGTTCAAGGGGGGGGGGAGGGGGAAATGCGTTTAAGGGAAAGAAGAGCAGGCAGCGGCCGAGATTGTCCTCGCGCAGCTGCGGGAGGAAGGGCTGGAGGGAGACTCACCCAAACAAAGCCGAGCCCCCGGCACCAGTAACGCCAAAATTCACCTAGCCGTGGAGCCCGGCCCGTAGGTGGGAACCAGGAGGGACCGAGCGGTAGAAGCAGGGCCCGGCCCGTGCCTCAGAGGCAGCTGCGGGCGCAGAACCAGCGCGGTCGTTCACGGAGCCCAGCAGGCCAGGTCAGTGGCAGGAGCAGCGCTCCTGGAGCCCTGGACCGAGCTGGGCCTCTTGCTGCCCCTCGCCGGGACGGCTCCTCATCCCCGGGCCCTTCTCAGCCCCTGCTCCGCCTGTGCGGGGGCAGGACAGTCGTGGGTCCCCCGTTGGGGCCCAGTCTTACCTGCCCCGTCTCTCCTGCTCCTGAGGGAGCCGCTCGCCGCTCCCAACCTCGCGTTCCCTGGCCCGCCTGGGTCCTTCTTTTTTTTTTTTTTTTTCCCTTCCCTTTTTTTTTCCCTTCCCTTTTTTTTTTTTTTTTTTTTTTTTTCCCTTTTTTTTTTTTTTTTTTTTTTTTTTTTGGTAGGAGTGGGGAGAAGGTTCATTACGAGGTTGACCCCACTTTACATTTTATTCTGCTCCTGTTCCCAATTTCGGCACCACGTGACGGTGGGAGTGAGTTTGGGTTTAAATTCACTTTCAAGAAAACCCCGATAAGACCCCTGGCCCGTCCAGCCCCATGGCGGCGTCCCTGTGAGCCCGGGCTCACAGGAGCGAGCGAAGCCTCGGTGCCCGCCCGGGACCCCCGGCTCGGGTAAATGTTCCCGTGGGCGCGGAGCGGGGCCGAGGGGGTGAGCAGGGGTTCGGGGGCGCGGTGCAGAATAGGGCCTGGCGGTGCTGTCGCGATATAGTGCGGTGATCAGCAGTGGAGCTGTCGCGATAGGCAGAGGTACAGGTGGTAGCGCGGGGGCCTGGGCATGTTCCGGATGCGAGAGTCGGCTCAGCACAGGGCTGGCAGGCCCAACAGCAGCGCTGTGGGGATGTGTTTGTGTCTTGGTAACAGCGACAGCAAAGGGGCCCCTTTAAGTCGCGACAGCGCTCAAGGGGGTTCTCCCCCTGATTTCGGGGTTTGGCGTGGCGGTGGAGCCCCGAGCAGGCCGTGCTGGGGGCCGTAGGGTGCTGGGGCTCCAGCCGGGTGCTGTGCGGGGCCCAGATCTCCTCTCCCCTCAGGGCGGCTTTGTTGTGGGCGCACAGATCCTGCCCGCCTTGGGGCAAAGCTCGGGGCTCTCTGTCACGACAAGGGGAGGATGGGGAGCCCTGTCCTCGTCCCTGGGCTCACAGGCAGACCCATAACCGAAGGCAGGTCCCAGGCCGGTGGACACGGACGGCTCGGCTGAGGTGCCGCAGGGTCGGGGAAAGGAACGGGGGGGTTGCGGACCCCTCCCGAGACGGGACCCCCGCCCAGACCTGATCTCAGCTCTTTCCCACCACCTCTCCCAGGCTGTCCCTGCTCTCGCCAAGCCAGGTGCGCTTCCAGCGCGGCCTGTGCCCGCCTGCCCCGCTGCAGCCCCGGCCCGGCCCGGCTCCCCCGTGGGCAGTGGGGAGAGCCAGGACCCTCAGGGCTGTTAGGGGGCAGTGGTGCCGCGGGTGTACCCCCTCCCCGGGCTCCCCCCGGAGCAGCGAGCTTCCCTCGCCGCCAGGCCCGGCTCAGCGCCGGGGCAGGCCAGGGAAGGCCGCGGCCGGGTCCGGTGCGCGGGGGCCGGGCAACCGCTGCCCCCACCGGTGCCCCCCGGTGCGGACCGTCGGGAGGGAACGGGGCTGGGCCGGAGCGAGCGGGCCGGGCCCGGCGGAGCGGGCCAGAGCCGGTCTGTGGGGATATGATTGACAGCGGCAACGTCAGCAACAGGAGGGGAAGGGAAAAGGGAGGGGGGGGAGACAAAGAGGGAGGGAGTCGAAAGGCCCCAAACTGGATCTTTATGGAACATTTTCCGCCGAGATCAAGGGAAAGTGAATCCGCGCAGCGGGGGATGCCCCGCACGCCGCTGCCATCGGGGGCCGCGGAGCCGCGCCCGGCCTGAGCGCCCCGCGGATGCTCTTCATGCCGCAGCCGCACTCAGGCCAAGCCCGGAGTCCCCCGCTGTGCCTTCTGCCCCTCAGCCGGCCGTGTGAGTTCCCGGGGTGCGGGGGGAAGGACGGGAGGGAGAGGGGAGTCCAAGGGTGAGGGACTCCCCGCAGTCCACCGAGCCCCGGCCTGTTTCGGGACACGGCCGCCAGCCTGTCCCGCTGCTCTCCGCCAGCCAACCTGCTCCATCCTGGGAGCACCGGGGTCCCCGGCCGGGGCAGGAGCCGAGCCCTCGGGGCTCGCCTTGAACATCTCCCACCTGTGCTCGCCGGACACCGGCTCCTCGGTGCGATGGGCGCCGGGAACATCCGCGGCTCGGCCGGGCAGGGGCCGCCCCGACCTGACCCCCGGAGCCGGGCGGGGGGACCGGCGGAGCGATCGGGGCGCTCCCTCCCCCGGGGACTGCGGCTGGACACCGGGGTACGTGTGTCCACCCGCACACAGCCAGGCTGGCTGTCCGGCTCCTCGGAGGAAGCTCTCCCTGGAATTCTGCTGGGACTGGAGCTGGGACTCCCAGCACTAGTCTCACCGGAGCTCTGCTGAGGTTGAGGTCCCAGTCCCGTTCTCCCTGGAGTTCTGCTGGGGCTGGAGTTGGGGGTCCCAGCCCCGTTCTCTCCCTGCACCACCGCTGCCCCGAACAGCTGCTCGGCCTTGGCGGGCGGTGCAGGGACCGGGGCTGGGGCCGGGGGACAGGAGCGCTCCCTCGGGGGCCGCAGATCATTGGGAAGCGCCGGTTTCTGTCCCCGGGGCCGGGACCCCACAGCCTCCTCAGCACTGCTCCCCCTCCGCGCCGCCGATGCTCGTCCATCTGTCTGTCCGTCCGTCCGTAAAGCGGGACGGGCGGCCGGTCCCTCCAAGCAGTAAAAGTCGGGGTTGATGCGCGGCAGCCCCGGCGGAGCTGTCAGGCCTTATCTTTATTGGCTTTTCCCAGTCTCCGTCCAAGTTTAAGAGGGGCCCTTTTATCTCGGAGTCCAGCACTCCGCCTGTTTACACCGCCCGGCTCCGCCGCAGGGCTTCGGCCGCCGACCCCCGCAGCCCCGAGGGGACGGGGCAGAGGGACCGGCTGGGCTGGGCTGCCCTCCCCGACGGGTACCGGAGGGGACAGGAGAACGGGTCGGGGCTGGGGGGCTGCGGCCACATCAGAGATGAGCTGCCTGGGCCTCAAGCGGGAGCGCAGCCACTCGCGGGCGGCTCCCCCGTGGGGCCCGGCTCTCCCGGGCACAGCGGCTTCCCCCGGGGCCGGAGGTGCCACGTCCCAGTGTCGGGCAGTGCCACCGCCTGGGGAAGGACCACGGGCAGGGAGGGTCGGACCTGTCTCAGGTGCCTGGGCAGGGGGCAGGGGCTGGACGTGGCCGCCGGTGCCGAGAGCTAACGCTGTCCCTCTCTCCCCAAAGGAAATGCTCCAGGAGAAAAGCCTGTCTGAAACCGAGGAAGGGTTTCCAACAGCCCCCGCGCCCGGCCATGCGGACTCCTCCGCCGGCTCCCCCGTCCTCGGCGTAGCCGGGGGGAGCACCACGCCGCTCAGCAGCCCGCAGCTCCCCGACCACGAGCAGGTACGCACCGTCCTGCCCGGCCCGTCGGCTGCGCCCCTCACCCTCACTGCCAGCCTGGCCGGAGCCCGGCCCGCCAACCGCGCATCTCCCTCAGAGGCGACACGGGGAGGGATTGCGAGGGGAAAGCCCGTTTTTCTTCACTTTTCTTTACTTACATTTTTTTTTTCTTTTTACTATTACTTTCTATTCTCCCTATCCAAAACAGGCCCCCAGGTCTGGAAGAGCAAGTCCGAGAGCCGCGGCCGTCGGGGCCCGCCGGGCTTTTTCCATCCCTAAATAAAGCGCCGGGTCTGTCCATGGCCCTTTCGGCGCGGCTTCTCTGCCTTCGCTCCCTCCGTGATGTCCC